>NW_012115466.1:4829800-4934809 GCF_000951035.1 Colobus angolensis palliatus
CTGAAACTATAAAATTTCTAGAAGTAAAACCAGGAAAACTCTTCTGGATGTTGGCCTATGCAAAAAGAGTATGATGAAGATCCCAAAGACAAATGCAACAAATACAAAAATAGACAAATGATATTTAATTATACTAAAAAGCTTCTGTACAGAAAAAGAAATAATTGACACAGTGAATAGAAAATGTGCAGAGTGAGAGAAAATATTTGTATATTATGCATTTACAAGGAATTCAAATATCTCAATGATAACAACAACAAAAACAACCTCATTTTTTAGAATGTGGGCAAAGGACATGAAGAGACATTTTTCAAAAGAATACATACGACTGTCCAACATGCATATAAAAAATGCTTCATATAACTAATCATTAGAGAAATGCAAATTAAAACCACAAGGTGATATCACCCTACACCAGTAAGAATGGCTATTATTACAAAGTCAAAAATCAACAAAGATGTTGGCATGGATGAGGAGAAAACAGAACACTTATATTCTGTTGGTGAGAATGTAAATTAGTACCCTTATGAAAAACCGTAGGGAGATCTCTCAAAGGACTAAAATCAGAACTGCCATTCAACCCAGTAATCCCACTACTGGGTATCTACCCAAAGGAAAAGAAATCATCGTATTTGAAAAACAACAATGGCCGGGCGTGGTGGCTCACGCCTGTAATCCCAGCACTTTGGGAGGTCAAGGCGGGTGGGTCACGAGGTCAGGAGATCAAGACCATCCTGACTAACACGGTGAAACCCTGTCTCTATTAAAAATACATTAAAAAATTTCCCAGGCGTGGGGGCGGGCACCCGTAGTCCCAGCTACTGGGGAGCTGAGGCAGGAGAATGGCGTGAACCCGGGAGGTGGAGCTTGCAGTGAGCCGAGATTACGCCACTGCACTCCAGCCTGGGTGACTGAGCAAGACTCCATCTCAGAGCAACAACAACAATACAACAACAACAACAACAACAACACCTCTATGCATATGTTCATTGCAGCACTATTCGCAAGAGTAAAGTGAACCAATCTAAGTGTCCATCAATGGTGGACTGGATAAAAAAAATGTGGTATGGAATATGAGATACTGTGTATTCACGCCATGAAATACTGTGTAGCCATGAAAAAGAATGAAACAGTGTCATTTGTAGTAACATGAATGGGACCAGAAGCCATTATCCTCCGTGAAATAACTCATAAACAAAAAAAGCAATGTTTAACAAATGTTCTCACAGGTGGGAGGTAAATAATGGGTACATATGGACATAAAGATGAAAACAGTAGACACTGGCGACTTCAAAAGATCAGGAGCTTGGAAGGTGTGCCGAGAGTTGAAAGTTACCTATCGGACACAATATTCACCCTTTCTGTGACAGTTACACTACAGTGGTGGGAGTTGGGTTTCTAGTATAACTAGTAATTACCTGCTACTATGGTTACAACCTGAAAATGTAACCCCTGAATATAAAATGTAATTTAATTCAAGAAAATGAGTAGAATGTATTGAAAAACAAGTAGAATTTATTGTGTTCTCCCAAATAATACATGTTTAAAATTTTAAAAATCTGAATCCAAATCCTGCTCTGTCATCAGAAGCTCTGTGACTGTTCTTAATGCTGGAGAATATACCTCATAGTATTAACTGTGAAGATTGAACGAGTATGTAAAGTGTTTAGAACAGTGTCAAGAAAATAATAAATGCTACAGAAGTATTTTCATTATTATTATTACTAGGCTCAGAGCTCCTCATCATCCTGGGAGGTTCTGGAAGTAACAGTGTCAATAAATGAAAGGTCAAACTTTCTATGGGAGCAGACATAACTAAGAGGATCAGAAAAAGGCTCAGAATTCGTGATCTGAAAAATTAGTGAAAAATAAGGGACCAGGCCATAAGTACAGTGCTGATTCTAGGCTTTACTACTCTCTTTTTGAATCACTGCCTCATTTGGGTGTTCAATACTTTTAGGCATATATTGTCTACAAGGAGAACCTATGGTCTTAATAGGTAAAATTTGTAGGGATAGAAGGTTAGCACCTTTATGGAGATCTTACACACTTTTCCATGTGATCTGTGGCTTCACCAAAGTCTCAAATACCTTCATTCTAATCCTGGCTCTGTCATTCACCAGCTTTTGACTTCAGTAAATTATACAGTGTATCTAACCCTTCACTTATAAAATACCAATGTCTCAGGATTTCTGTGAATCAGAGGATATTATATGTATGGTGTCTGCCATGCATTCAGCAGCAGGCTATGAAATACTAGATATACAGTCTCCCTATCTGAATTATTTCTTACATCTTATACCAGCAGAATGTGTTTATTCTTAATGCCTCTCTCTTCACATAGTATAGCAATTTTACTACTGTCTGTGATAAATGCCCATAATGCCCTATAAACTCCTTAGACTCTTGCACACACTGACCACAATCAGGCCTTATTATACCTGCTAACTTCAATTGCCATGTCACTTTTCACCTCTCATGCTACCAACCAAGGTGGCAACATAAATGAGGTGAGTCCTAAGTTTCTTTTCACCTGTTATATTCAATAATTGTAGTTATAAAAGTAGCTCTCTAAAAATATGTTTTAAATTCAAGTTGGCTCTTCTTTTAATGTCTGGGTTACCTAAAACCATCTCTTCTGTTTGTTTGTTCCTTAACAAACTCCACCCAGTTGTTTCTCCGAAAACTTATATTAAGTTTTTGGTCTCCAAACCAGATTATATGTCACTACCTGTTATGCATCCTGCAACTCCCCCACACATCCTAGGTTATGCTGGTCCCTGAGTTTTAATGGTCCTATTACTATAAAAGCTTTGACTACACCACATTATGACTTGTTGGCAATATTTCTGACCCACTCAGTTGTGTGCTTTGAAGAAAGAAATAATGCCCTTTCCATATTCTCAGTCCCAGCATTAATTCAGTACTTAGTTTCTAGTGTGGGCTTTACAAATGCTAAGTGACTACATAGATTATTACTCCTTTTATTTCAGTGAAATGACAAAGATTATCAATAACAAGTCCCTACATTTGTTCATTCTCATCTCAACAAAATTTTGCATCTACTCCTATGATATTGGACTAGATAGTACAAATAGAATCCAGCAGCATGTTACAAGACTGTATTAATCCATTCTTGCATTGCTATAAAGAAATATCTGAGAATGGGTAATTTGTAAAGAGCCTTAATTGGCTCACGGATCTGCAGGCTGTATAGGAAGCATAGCGGCTTCTGCTTCTGGGGAGGCTTCAGAAACCTTACAATCATGGCAGAAGGCAAAGGGGAAGCAGGCACATTTTACATGGCCAAAGCATGAGAAGAGAGAGATGAGGAAGATGCTACACACTTTTAAACAACCAATCCTCACAAGAACTCAGTATCACGAGAAGAGCACCAAGAGGATGATGCTAAACCATTCATGAGAACTCTGCCCCATGATTCCACCAGGTCCCACCTCCAACACTGCAGACTACAATTTGGCATGAGATTTGGTGGGGATACAGATACAAATCATATCATCCCACCCGCGGCCCCTCCAAATATCATGTCCTCACACTGCAAAATACAATCATCCCTTCTCAACAGTTCCCCAAAGTCTTAACTCATTCCAACATTTACTCAAAAGTCTGAAGTCCAAACTCTCATCTGAGATAAAGAAAGTCACTTATAAGGCTGTAAGATTAAAAAAAAAAAAGTTAGTTACCTCCAATACACAATGAGGATATAGGCATTCAGTAAATAATACATCCCAAAAGAGAGATATTGGCGAACAGAAAAGGCTTACAGGCCCCACACAAGTTCAAAACCCAGCAGGACAGTCATTAAATATTAAATAGGAAACTCTAAAATAATATTTGTCTGCATGTGCCACATCCAGGGCACACTTGTGCAAGGAGTGTGTTTCCAAAGTCTTGGGCAGCTCTGCCTCTGTGGCTTTCCAGGGTTCAGTCCCTGCAACTGCTCTCAAGGGCTGGTGTTGAGTGCCTACAGCTTTTCCAGGTTCACAGTGCAAGCTGCTGGTAGATCTACCATTCTAGAGTATGGAGGATAGTAGCCCTCTAATCACAGCTCCACTAGGCAGTGTCCCAGTGGGGACTCTGTGTGGAGTCTCCCACCCCACATTTCCCTACCATGCTGCCCTAGTAGAGGTCCTCTATGAGGGCCCCACCCCTGCAGCAACTTTCTGACTGGACATTCCAGCTTTTCCATACATCGTATAGTAATCTAGGCCGAGGCTTCCAAGACTCAACTCTTGGACTCTGCATACCTGCAGGTTTATCACCACATGAAAGCTGCAAAGGCTTACAGTTTGTACCCTCTGAAGCAGTGACCTGAGCTGTAGCTGGGCCCCTTTCAGTCATGGCTGGAGCTCGAGCTTCTGGGATAAAGGGAGAAATGTTCTGAGGCTGTGCAGGACAATAGGGCCCTAGACACAGCCAACAGATCATTATATCCTTCTAGACCTCTCTGGGCCCATAAAGACGGGCTGCTGTGAAGGTCACTGAAATGCCATCAAGGCCTTTCACCCATTGTGTAAGTATTTGCCTTCCTTTTAGTTATGTGAATTTCTGTAGCCAGCTTGAATTTCTCCCCTGAAAATTGATTTTTCTTTTCTGCCATGTGGCTGGGCTGCAAATTTTTCAAAGTTTTATACTCTGCTTCCTCTTTAAATATAAGTTCCAGTTTTATGTTATTTCTTTGCTCACACATATGAGCATAGGTTGTTAGAAGCAGGAGACACAAGATTCTCAAAAGTAGGAGGAAAAACTCCATGAACAAAGTCAGAAAATAAGAGATGAATGAGGGAAATATTTGCAACTCATATCTCACACACACTACACACACACACACACACACACACATGCATGTGTGCACACACACATATACATACTCATATATATAATACATGCATACGTATATATCTTTATAATATATAAGTATATATAACTATGTATACACATACTTACATATAATTATAGTTACAGTAAATGTAATTATATATGTATATACATATAAATATTTATAATTCTGTATAATTCGGAAATAGCTCATCACAAGACCCCTAGCTCACTAGAAAAATAATGAGCAGAGCATGTGAACTGTTTACCAAAAAGAAAAAAAAAAAGTCAACATATGGCTCTTAATCTTAGGAAAAAAATGTATCTTTCTTATATTAGCACAAATGCAAATGAAAATGAGATACTTTTTAATCAATTGGTTTGACAAAAATAAATTTGTCTGGTAACACACTGCATTGATGTCATTGCCTAAAGGCAGTTGAAGATCTAGCTGGTAGGAATGTGAGCAGTAGTGTAGTACAGTTTCTGATAAGGGCAACTTAGTAAAACCTTTCAAAATTAAAAATAGATACACCCTTTGATCTAATTTCTCATTTAAAGCCTTTTCTCGTGTGTACCAGAAGATGACTATATAAGAATATACATTGTAGTGATATCTTTTATTTCACAGGTTTGAACAGTCTAATTGTCCATTAGTGTAGAGCAGATTAAACAAAATATAGCACATCTATATATTGGAACTCCATGAAGGTTTAAAAAATAGGGCATGCTATATTACCACCATGGAGATAGATGTGAGAGAGAGAGAGAGAGAGAGAGAGATAAATCTGCCAAAGCAAAGTGCAGAAAAGTGCATTCTGCTGCTGACTGTATAAAATGTTTTAAAGAATCACATACATATAAACACAGATGTTGAGAATACATAGACTGTATATGGAAGGATGAAAAGAAAACAAATCACAGGAATTGTCCCCAGGATGGGGAAAAGGATGACTGGGTGACAGATGACACAAGCAGATTAACTTTTCACTGTATACTCTGTTGTGCTTTTCAATTTTGTAGCATGTGTATATATTAGCTAATGAAAATGAACAAAAAGTATTTTAGAAATGTGAAGTAAAAACAAGGGACACTCCTTTTCTCCAACTCTTATCAAACAAGTCAACAAACCAACAAACAAAATCCCTCCAATTATTCACATTGTCTTCTGTCTGCTTAGTTTTTATTCCCAAATTAAGAAAATATTTTTAAGTAGTTACTTCATGCCATACATTTTGTTAGACTTCAGGGACACAATAGTGAAAAGGGCCAAGGTCTGTGCTTTCATGGAGCTTGCTGTCTAATGGAGGAGAAAACTAACCTGGCACTAGTGGAACAGTCTGATAAGTTTATTAATACAGAATGCAAAGGACAATAGGGGAATCTTATAAAAAGGGCATCTTACATACATTTTGAATGCTATAAAGTTATCTCCAGAGAAAGTAACTTTTAAGCTAGAAAAGAAGGAATGGATCATGAAAATGAGTTCCATTCAAGGAAAAAATTACTGAAGTGTCAATTAGGGGTTTTAAAGAATTTGATAAGAGACATATATTTGAAAACAGATTGGAGAGAGGAAGACCAATTAGGAAATGATGGCAACAATCCCATAAAAAGAAGATAATGATAGGATTTTTTTTTTTTTTAGACAGGGCCTGGTGCTCTGTTGCCCAGGCTGAATTGCAGTAGCACAATTGTGGCTCACTGGATCCTTGACCTCCCTGGGCTCAGGTAATCCTCCCACCTCAGTCTCCTGAGTTTCTGGGAGTACACATGCATGCCATCAGGCTGGCTAAATTGTTTGTATTTTTTTATTTTTGAAGAGATGGGTTTTTGCCTTGTTGCTCAGGCTCATCTCAAACTCCTGGGTTCAAGCCATCTGCCCACCACAGTGCTAGAATTACAGGCATGAGCCACCATTCTTGGCCAATACTAGGAATTTTAAAAGATGGGATAAATTGAATAGATTCAAAACATGTTGAGGAGTTTAGACACACAAGATTTGATAACTAGATTTTGGAGATAAGAAAAACAAAGGAGTTAAGAACTATTCCCAATTTATCTGCTAAAGTAACAATATGATTATATATTCACCGAGATAAGGAACAAAGAAGAAAGACTAGACTTACAGAGAAAATCTTTGAATTCAACATTCTATACATTGAGTTTAGGGTGTCTAAAAGATATCCCAGTGAAAATGTCCCATAAGCACTTGAATATATTAGTCTTCAGTTGCTAGAAGTATAGATGTGGAAATCATAACTATAAAAGCCAAAATTTAAGTCACGAAAGTAGATGCGATTGCTTCAGCAAAAGTTTACATAGAAAAAGCAGAGAACAAACTTTAAAGAAATGTCATAAAGGGTGGTACAATTGTGGAGTAAGAGTGAAATATACGAAAAAAGAATAGTGGAAATAAAAATCAGAGAATAAGGACAGCATTAGTATCACAGAAGGCAACACACAATACTTATATAAGAAGTATTGTATACATGTCAAATATAGCTAAAAGAAAATATAATAAGCACTAAAAATTAGTCCATTGTATATTTTGAATAAGTGATTTTATCAATGAGTAATGGGTACAGAATTCACACTGTGTCTGTTTGAGGAGTAAGAGAGAGTATCCAGATTCAGAAGACAGAGTGAGAGATATTTTGCAAGAAGTTTTCTGAGAGTGAAGGAAATGACAGACAACAGTAGCTATGAATAAACTTCCACAGTGAGTGGTCTGTGCTTGCCCTTCTTTGTTCCGCAACTAATTCCTCCATGCGTCTTCTATTCTAACTCTGAATTCCCTTCTCATTACTTCATTTAAGGGCCATGAGAAACTCATACTGGAAGAGATAGATAGTGAACACAAGGAATTATAAAACAATGTGCATATATCCCTCTTTGAACAACTTGATGCATGTCAAAAATTAATTAACAGAAACTAGAAGAAGCTTTTATGAGAACATAACAAATGATTGATGAGGATAATCACATTAATAAATTATTAATTGCCTACTAAGTGGCAGATCTAATACTTAAAGATATATGAATAAAATGGTAATAAATTAAGTACATAGTGATGACAGATAGTAAGATAATATGTATATAAATAGAGTCAGTCTTTTGAATCCTTAATGTAATTATATGAAGTAGATAAAGCTAATCAATTTGTATTATTCATATTACTACCAAATTATTGAAGTCAGGTTTTATACTGGGTAATTTATTAGCTCGAAAATCATGGTATTCTGCTAATACTCTTTTGCTTCCTATGCCCTATTGGTGTCAGAATGATGGGAAGCGACATGTTTCATAGAAAGTACAGTGAAAATACTGTATGAAGAACACACATAAAGTTGAACAGCTAGGCAGATTTCTTGAATGTGATGTTGAGAAATCTGGACTTTGTTTTCTAGGCAATGATGAGCCACCGAAGGGTTGTAGAGGGAGAAATAGATATAACAATGTTTATAATATAGAAAGATAATTCTTGGCATCTATGTCAAAGATAGAAGAGACTGGAGGTGCAAGGAAAAGTTGGAAGGTGATTTTAACAGTTTGGGTGAGAGTTCAAGAGAAGGGGTGAAATTACCATTAGCTGATACAAAAAGTTCAGGAAGAGGAGTATGTTGTAGGAGGAACATGAATTCTGTTTTTGTCACCTGGAATTTGATAAACCTCTGGCTATCTAGATGGAGATATGAAGACAGTATATGAAAAGGTGGAGCTAGAACTCAAGAGAGCTGTATGGATTAGACATATTGATTTCAGTGTATTCAATAAAAAGGAATTAGAGAATGCAATACATAATAGTAAGTTAGAATATCCAGGCTCTTACCCTTGTATTATTCCTTCTATTTTAATAATATGTGCTCCATTGAAAAATTTGTCACTATCATCAGGGATGATTTCCTCATCAGCACATTTTTAGAAGCACCCAAGACAGTACTTTCCATATATACAAGGTCAGTGACAATCTAAGGAAACTAAATTGAAGGTAGCAGTCAAAAAAATAAATTTGTAAAACTGAGTTCAGAAAGGATAAAAATCACATGGTCTCCCAAAGATGTAGGAAAAAATTGATAAAATTCAAGACCCTTTTATGATAAAAATGAAGAATCTCAAAATAGTGTGCTACTGCATAGAGACAGATAATATACAAGAAGCGAACAGAATAGTGAGTCCAGAAATAAACCCATGCATATATGGTCAACTGATCTTCAGTAGGAATGCCAATCTAATCTCCAGGAAATGAGGGCTACAAGTATAAAAATAAAATATTAAAACCAAAAAAAAAATACCAAGTTTCACAATGGATAAAGGATAATTTCTTCAACAAATGGTATTGTAAAAATTGAATATTCACATGAAAAAAGATGAAATTGGGCCCTTCTATCACATAAAATTCAACTCGAAATATATTAAACACTTAGATGTAAGATTCGAAACTATAAAACTATTAGAAGAAACACAGGGTAAAATTTCATGACATTGGTCTTAGCAATGATTTTATGAATGTGATACCAAAAGCATGGGCAACCAAAGCAAAAATAGACAAGTGGGACTACAGCAAACTAAAATGCTTCTACAAATCAAAGGAAATTATCAATAGAGTGAAAAAGCAAGCTACATGATGAGAGGAAACTTTTGCAAATCATGTATCTGATAAGGGCTTAAACTCCAAAATACATAAGGGACTCAATAATAAAATAAGTAATAACGTGATTTAAAAATGGGCTAAAACCTTGAATACACATTTTTCCAAAAAAGACAAATGACTAACAGGTGTGAAAAGATGCTCAATATCACTAATAATTGAGGAAATACAAGTCAAAACCACAATGAGGTATCATGTCGCACCTGTTAGGATGGCTATTATCAAAAAGAGAAAAGGTAAGTGTTGGTGAGGTTGTGGATAAATTGTTGCCCTTGTGCACTGTTGAGAGGGATGTAAACTGGTACAGTCACCATGGAAAACTGTTTGATGATTCCTCAAAAAATAAAAACAGAACTACCATATAATTCAGCAATCCCATTCTGGGTATTTATCCAAAAGAATTGAAATCAGGATTTCTAAGAGACATTTTTTTCCATATTTATTTCAGTACTATTCACAATAGTCAAAATGTAAGACAACCTAGATGTCTATCAACATGTAAATGTATAAAAAATTTACTTTGGTATATGCATACAATAAAATACTATTCAGCCCTAGAAAAGAAGGAAATCCTGCCATATGTGACAACATGGATTAAAGTAAGGACCTTGTACTAAATGAAATAAGCCAATCACAGAAGGACAAATACCACAATATTCCCCTTATATGAGATACCTAAAATTATCAGATTCAAGGTGGCAAACAATATAATTGTGGTTGCCAGGGCTGAGTGATATGGGGAAACAAGAAGTTGCCAAGCAATGGGCACAAAATTTCAGCTTTCCAAGATGAATAAATTCTTGATTTGTGCTGTGAGACATTGTGCCCATAGATAACATGTTATATTGTATACTTAAAAATCTGCGAAGAGGGTAAATCTGATGCTAAGTGATGTTACCATAATTAAAATTTAAACTAAATAAATTCTCACAAGTGACAGCTAAGCCACCAGAACACAAAGGCCTAAGAATGATATAATGGACTTCGGGCACTTGGGCTGGGGAAAAAGGGGAGGTAGTTGAGGGATAAAAGACTACATATCTAGTACAGTGTAAACTGCTTGGGTGACAGGTGCACTAAAATTTCAAAAATCACCACAAAAGAATTTATCCACATAACCAAAAACCACCTTTACCCCAAAAAACTACTGAAACAAAATTTTTTTTAAATCTCAAAAAATAGGTAAATTTCAGGTAATTATTCTTCAGTATAACCCAGTATGACTTTTAAAAATATACTAATTAAATCTCATATGATTCATTTGGAATACATTAGACTTATATATTGAGCATTGTTTATTTTATGTGTGCAGTCAGTATGTTTTAGAAGGGCAGTGAGTAACTTAACATGGTATCATGGTATCATTATACATAGCAATGTTAATGTAACACATTACATTGTTACACAATGTATAACACAACACATTGCTCACTGCCACCGCTGCCTACTGGGTTCAAATGATTCTCCTGCCTCAACCTGCCGAGTAGCTGGGATTACAGGCGTCCACCACCATGCCCGGCTAATTTTTTTGTATTTTTAGTAGAGATGGGGTTTCATCATGTTGGCCAGGCTGGTTTTGAACTCGTGACCTCAAGTGATCCTCCTGCCTCGACCTCCCAAAGTGCTGGAATTACAGGTGTGAGCCACCATGCCCAGCCAATACATACATTAATGAAAGTGATGGAAGATTTCACCAAACAGTGAGAACATTGCTATTTTATTTATCAAAAAATGAGAACATATTTCATTAAGAAAACTGGAACTTCTGGTTTCTACTTTGGTATGTATGGAGCTTAGAAGTTGCCATTCTGTGCTAATAACAAATGAGAAGCTGAACAAACAGAAAAATCAACAACTTTTCTTAGATTCATCAGAGAAGTGAGGTTACAGGGCAAAACACTGCTTCAAAAATTAGCGAGAAAGGCAAATATAGAAAATCACAACTTACGTGAGCAGAAATCCATGAAAACCTCCACTGGAAGCAGTGCTGGGGAGCTGGGGAAGGGGAAGGAAAACCTAAGCTGTAATTGACAAATTGCTGAAGGCTCAATCTGAACAAATCTGAAAGTGAGACTTGTTCCAAAAAAGTCTAGAAAAGATTAGTCATAGAGGCATATCCTTTCTTTTGTGAGTTTTACCTACACGAGCTCTACCACCTCCTCACAGCAATTATCAAAGGAAAAAAAAATCTCATTTTCATCAGAGGGAGGGGAACTGTAGCCATTTCAAATACATCAAAACATTCTGTAACAAAGTCTGCCCTCAGGAGAAACTATTTTACCAGAACCTAATGTGCCAATGTTTATCAGAGCCTAACCCAGTTAGGGGAAGGGAAATATCTAACTCCAGCTTCCTTTAGTTCTCGTAGCCCACTTTGGGAGGTGGGGGACTCAAGAAGTGTTTGGAAGTTCACAGTCCAGGGATAGGGGGTCACCAAAAGACTGAGATCTAATTATAAGACTAAAACATTTCCCTCCTTCCACGTCTTACTTTGCATTACTAAAGATATATTTACTGAAATTTCTTTTACCCGTACATCAAGCTCATCTTTCAACATAAAAATTACAAGACAGACTAAAGGCAAAAATGAAACAGAACAAACACCATAACAGAGTCTGATGTGATAGAAATGTTGTAACTGACAGTGACAGGGGCAGAGAAACTCTAGGCAGACAGGGGTGGGTCCCTGGCAAATCCCCACCTTTGAACCAAAAAGCCTGAAATTCGCAGTCCAAAGTGAGAACTTCCGTCCCTGTCTGTCCACTCTCTCCCGACTGGTTCTTTCTGAATAATGTCTTTTTATCAATCGAATGTTTCCTTTTCCAAAACTACCTATGGCCCACCTTGTCCCCATCCTGCACCTATAAGACCCCAGACTGAGACGGTAGAGGTTAGAAACAGCCAGACATCGGGAAGAAGCCCCTGGATGTTGGAGAGATGTAGCTTGTCTTCAGAGACAATGGCTGGATATCAGAGAGAGGCGGCTTGACTTCAGGGGAGAGTGGCTTCCGTTCCTGTCCCCTTTCCAGCTCCCTTCTCTGCTGAGAGCCACTTTCATCACTCAATAGAATTATCCACATTGACCACCTTCAGCTCATCCATGTGACCTCATTCCTCTTGGGCACCAGACAAGAATTCAAGATGCACTGTGTGTGGATAGCAAAAAAGACTGTCACACTGACCCTTTGCCCTTGCTGGCAGAAAGCAGCTGCCCCATGCGAGAAGGCAAAGGGCCCACTGAGCTGATAACACACTGCTGTCTGCAGATGGCAGAGCTAAGAGAGCATTGTAACTCAGTCTCTGGGGTCTTGGGGTCGCAGGCGCCCTGACCTGGATGCTGCCATGAGCGTGCCTGGAGTTCACTTCTGCCAGCACCAAAGCAGCTGGTTCCTGCACTTGTTTGTATGCATGTTCTCACCCATGAGGCGTTGAGTGGGTGGGCTTAGTAAGTGATGCACTCCTGTCATGAGTCTTAGGAAGGGGTCAAGAAAATATCCTGCAATATAATTATGAGGCAAGGAATTTTTTAAGCTACGATTCATATGCAAATAACTTTAATGAAAAAAGTAGGTAATGTGAAAAACACAGATGGATAATGTCAGCAGAGAGATGAAAATTCTAAGAATTATGGTAAAAAAATGCCTTCAGTAAACTCATAGTAGAGTGGACACAGCTGAGGAAAAGATCTCTGAACTCGAGGATATGACAATAAAAACTTCCAAACCTGAAAAGCAAAGAGAAAAAAAGACTGAAAAAACCCACAACAAAACAGAATATTCAAGAATTGTAGAATAACCAAAAAAGATCTAACAAGCATGTGATGGGAATACCAGAAGGAAAAGAAAGAAACAGAAGCAATATTTGAAGCAATAATGACTGAAAATTTCACCACATTAATGTCCAAACCTCAGACCAAGGAAGCTCAGGGAACACCAAACTGGATAAAAATCATTATACCTTTGTCTAAATCCACAGAATGTATAACACTTAGAATGTACCCTAATGTTAACAATGGACTTTGGGTGATAATGATGTATCAATGTAGGTACCAACTGAGTTCAGGATGTTTGTCAATAATGGGAGAGGTGGTGAGTATGTGGGGACTGAGGACATATGAGAACCCTTTTTACTTTCTCCTCAGTTTTGCTGTGAACCTAAAATGGGTTATATAAAATAAAGTTTATTAATAACATAAACAACCTGCCATTTGCAAGTTTCAGTGCATTTTATTTAGCAGAAACACTGGACTAAAGGAATAACTGAGCTTTTTCTCTTCAATACAAAACAATATGCCTTCATATCAAATGTTTCCATGAATCCCTGTCACAAACTAATAGAATAATCATAAAATTATCTTAACTGCATTGAAATTTTAAGCTTTCCTTTTCTTTCTCAACTATGCGCAAAAGAACATTTGTCTGTGCTAGAATTGGTTCCTGGATTTAAGATAAGTTAGTATGAGTAAAAGGAAAGCCTTAATCTTGCAAATTTGTAATAATCTATCATATACCAAGTAGTAACAATGAAAATTTTATGCTTCATCCTGGATTCTTTCCACATTCATTTCCAGACAGGACCTACAGCATACATCCTACATGTGATTTGTGAAAGGAAAAGCTCTCTGTGCTGTCTCTAGGGCCTTCTCATCTCCTGTCAGGCTAGTGAACAAGATGAGTTTCCTTTTATAATGACAAGGCACAGAGATAATTTATCAACTGGAGAGCACAAACAATCCTTTATTCAGCAGTATGACAAAAGGTCATATGACAATTTAGCTTCTGGCATCTACTATCATTCTTGCAAAAACTAGGCCCAACAGCCAATACGATAATTAATACATTTCCAACATCTGGGCAATAAAATAATTTTTTATGAATGTTAAACAATGCCAATAGCAAATGAAAACCTCCCATTCTCATATTTGTCTATCTGAACCTGTCACTGCAGAGCCAAATTCACCTGTGTTCTGGCTATAGAATGGGGATAGTGATGACATACTAGGAAGATACTACACAATTTGGGAAATCCATATTACTAAGTGTCATTTAATCATATGGGCAGTGATGATCTCACCTGCTGTGCCTGATGGAGACTAACACTTGCCAAGAGTGCAGTAGTCAGTTAAATGGCCCAGGTGAGTGAGACCAATCATCACACTGAATAAGGGAACCAAATTTAAAGAAAGAGTTGGAGTCTCAATTTCTCTACTTGTCCTCTAGCAGGCTTCCTCTATATTCATAAACAGAAAGAAAAATTATGTTATGTGGAATTCCAAAATTTGGAAGATATTTAAATCCACCTTACATTTTGATCCTGTAAATGGAGAATTTACCTTGTACATTGCTCCACATGTAGATTCTTGTTACAGCCAAATGTGATTCCTATCAAATCTATTCCTGTGACTAAAACTGCTGTTCTGTGCACTGAAGCATACTCCATGTGCTTATCTCCTTTATATCCATTGAAATTGTATATTTCTCATAGTTTACAAGCAAATTCATTCTCCTGAAATTAACTCAGTGGTGCAAAAGACATCAAAACAATCAGTTCACAATTCTATAGAAAAAAATATACAATAATACTTTTAAAATTCAAAAGTAGTGTATGGACCTTATAGTTTCACATAGGTAAAATTTTTGATGTTCTTAAATTAATCTAAGCATGTTGGCACTATTCTTATCTAACCATGCTATTTAGTTACATATCCTGACTTATTGTTTGCTAGTGAAAAAAATCATTTAAAATCCATGAATATAGAAATATTATTTAAAATTTATTCATTCATTTTTTGAGACAGGGTCTCACTCCCATCACCCTGGCTAGAGTGCAGTGTTTAGTGGCACAACATAGCTCACTGCAGCCTCAACTTCCCAAGCTCAGATGACCCTCCCATCTCAGCCTCCTGAGTAGCTGAGACTATAGGCACCCACCACCACACTTGGCTAATTTTTGTATTTTATGCAGAAACGGGGTTTCACTATGTTACCCAGGCTGGTCATGAACTAAATACGTTTTTGATATCAAAATTTGAAAAAATAAAAACAAATCTAGAAAGACAGAGTAATGGGAACTATATATGGAAAAAAAACATCAAATGGGATGCAAATCATTTAAAAATCCTTCAAAATATCTAAATGTTAAAAACATCAAGATGTGTTATACATATACTTACTTTGTAGCAACAAGTTTTGACTTGGAGCTGAATAGGTTATGTTAAAATTTTACTTAGAGCCTTATTTGTGGCAGTGGGTGGGTGGTGGGGAAGGAGACTTTATAACAATGAGATACTATTCGATGAACTTCAGGTTTCAAAATATTCTTAAATATAGACCCTGTAAGAAAGAAATTTGTATGTATTCCAGAAGTGCCATCTTTCTGATGGACTTGTGATGATGGAACTATGATGTGAAAATATCAAAAGAACATCAGGACGATCATGGAAAATTTTTGCATTATCAAAGAGAAGACACCTGATACAAATGGGCTGGTTGAGCTGGAGCAGCAGCATCAGGGTGTTAGAATGAGCAGTCAGACCAAGACAAGAGTGCAGGCTGGGCTTGACTCCACTAAGAAACAACCTGCCTCCCTCAACTTCACCCTAGGGCTGTCAGCCCTGGAGAGGAGAGTTTGATATGACTGGAGAACCATATTCCTTGAGAAGCAAACTGAAGAGCTGTGGACTTCTTTTTTAATGAGCAGGACAAAAACTCGAGGTTGCTAACTTAGAAGAAACTGGCAAATGACGCCCAGGAGCAGCAGACAAAAAAGTTGCAGAGGGAAGGCATGAGTAGAGGGCTCCAGAGAAGAATAACTATACAGCAAAAGGCACTTCCACGGGAAGAATCATGTACCTCTACCCCAGCCCATTTTCTCCTGGCACTTCTAAGATGTAATCATGTTCCTGTAGATGTATAACATGGAGAGCCTCAGGGATAGCGAAGATTACACAAGAAAGCCTCCCTGGCTTACATTTTACTTTCCATGGTAGTTTCATGGTGTTCCAAACAAGACCAAGTGGAAAAGAAAAGTCCCAGATGACATAAAATCACCTAAGACACAAAAGGATCTGTCAGAAAAAAATAATTACATGCATCATATGTAATATATTAGCTCACTGATCAAATAGAAGAGACATGTAATAATACCTTTGTAACCTTGGCTGTAAAACAAAAGAATTGCTAATCATAACACTAAAACTTACAAGCCAAAATTACAAAGAGAAGAAGAAAAAGCCAAAGCAAAAATAAGAAAGGAATTACAGGTTACAAATACTCTTAGCAGTGATATGTCAGCCACTAAAGGTAGACAAAAGAACCCTAAAGTTGATCTTCCTTATAGGAGAAAACACCAAGTATTCAGTTGTCCTGAAGACAGAATTTACAACACACTAATTCTAATCACTACCATTTATTAGGTACCTGATATGTACTTCTCAATTAATGAGGTAGTACGAGGTGGCGTTAACACCCTCTTTTTACAGTTGAGTAAACTGAGCTGTAGCTAAGTAAATTGTCCAGGGTCACAAAACCGCGTGTTTAACAGAGGAGCCAGAAGTTAAACCCAGATACGTTGCTTCAAAGCCAACATCTTCCCTAATACCAATGCCTGTTTGCATTTTTTCGTATTCTAACAACTGTCAGGAAAAGTGGGTCATATTTAGAATAATGTAATACCGATAGTCACAATTAAATCATTTTTAGAATGTAGGCAGGAATATATATGTACACACACACACACACTATTTGGGAAAGTAAGGAAAGATGTATTGCATTTTGAAATAATTTCATCAATACAACATATAAAAAATTTCTACATTTACATAAATAACTATTACCTGAAAACAATCACAAAGACAAATGATTAATTGCTAATTTGCTGAAGACCACGTACTATGGTGGACATACTAAGTGAAATCATAATTATTTCAATAGCAATCATAGAATTCAAATACATTCTCTCTTATTGGGCATTAGCAATGACCATAAGAAATGAAAATTTCCATTCAAAAACAAAACAATCCAGTTAAGAAGAGACAGCTAATTGTGCTATCATTTTTTAAATTTTAATTGGATGGATTTGATTGTCCTTTACAGACCATGAAAAGATTCCTCAACCAATTCCTCCATTCTCAGTGTGACAAAATGTTAAGGGCGGTTCTTGGTTCCTCTTTCCATTCAAAAGCATAGATTTGTGTGGTCCAGAATAGAGTAAACCTGAAGTTAACTCTTCCTGATCAGCAGCAAACACGTGTTTATTCCCTACAGCAGAAGTGAAAAAATTTACTCCAAAAGAATTATTTTCCTGCAGAGAAGTGTGAAGTAGCAAGTGTTCAGGGACCCAACCCTACTTCAAAATCTCGGTTTCTGCCTGAAGTGAGAAGGGTTTGGGTGCAAAGAAGAATAAGGATGAAAAAGAATACTGCACATTAAGGCAAGACACTTACACAACCATTTGAAAAACTAAGTGTTACAATTGAGTTTGAATATACAACTTGTGATGTTCTTTCTCATTTTGACCTTTCTTTTAAAAACTAGAGTCTCCTCCTTAAGAAGTTTCTCTCAACACTATACAATGAATGACACAACTGAAAATATAGCATAATGCAGTAGTTCTTGATCATTTTGTGATAGGGACCTCTTGGCAATCTGGTGAACCAAGTCCTTGTCCCAGAATATTTTAAAATTCATTAAAAATAAACAAATACAGAATTCTGATGGAACCAATAATATTGTTAACAATATTTTGACTAAATGTAATATGGGTATTTATGTGTCTCTTAGCACATTCTGTAACAAAACATAGAAGCAGGTCTAATAGCTACCATAATTTCAATAGGGATGCATAAAAATAATATTTTAAAATGTCTGTAACAACTGTAAAATGATATGAAATATTTGTGTTTTCTGTAAGTGTTGAAGTCACAATTATAGCTAGTTACTAGTGTGGTGTGTTATCTAAATTCATAATTAAGGGAAATGTTACATTTCAGCAAAGGACTATGAATTTGCCCAAGAAATCTTCACAGTTAAAAAAACTAAAATAATATAATGGTAAAATCAGTTAAATCTAAAAGTTGCAGAAAGTTTCATTCACTCTCATTTCATTAAAATCTGAAATACATAGACTCTAACAGGAAGACATTTCCTAGATATAAAATGGTAACTCTCAGCTTTAGTATGTGGAACTAGAAGCACTCCAACTTCTTTTCTCTGGTAAGTATGTTTTTAAGAGGATAGAAAATTCCTTTTGCCAAAGGAAAAAATAGCAAACAACATTTTGAAAATAAAAAGTATAGTTAATAATATGGTCAAAGTTCAAGGTTTATCAGGAACACTAAGCAAAAATGTATATTTTCATTATATTCATTGATTTATTTATAAATATTTACCTAGTGCCCACTTATGCCAGTAGATTTAGAAATATGTGGTATCAGCTGTTGAAATTATTACTTGTTCATTTGTTCATTAATTAAACATATATACATACAAATTCTGTAATGGGCAAATTATTATTTTGGGTGTTGTACAGCAATGAGCAATATACATATAGTTCTTTATCCCACAAAGCCTCTATTATAGCAGATGAGAAAGACTTCAAACAGGTAGTTATTTAAGTCATTATTTAATTGTGCTAAATTCAGTGATGGGAATCGACTGCCAATGAGAGGTAGGATAACAAGAAGATCCTGAATGGTCAGGAAGGGCTTCTGAGGAAATGACATTTTCACCAAGCTTTGAAGAACAGTTTAGGTAATGGGAGATGAGGTAGGGTACAATGGATGCAGAGAACATTCAAGGTGGAGGTAATGGAATGTGCCAAAGCTCTCATATAGAGCTTTGGCACCAAGTATACCAAGGAACAGTATACCAAGGAGCTTGATATACTGAAAGACCCTTAGGAGAAGAGTGGTGCAGAATATCAGAGTTCTCTGGAGAGGAGGCAGATATTAAATTCTAAAGGGCATCATAGGCTATATTAAACACATGGTCCCTAATTTAAGAATTATAGGAAGCCAATGCAGAATTTTAAGTAAGTCAGTGGCATGATATAGATCTCTGTTCTCAAAAGTTCGCTTTGGCTGCAATGTGGCGGCTGCATTCCATGCAGGGAGCTCCATTACGATCTGCCAATGCTCTAAGCCAGGTAGGGGTTAAAGTGACTTGAATCAGGTTATGGCAATGGAAACTGGAACTAGGATAATTCAAGGAGTGTTCATAAATTAAAAGTGATGTCTTAATAAAGAGGATGAAAAAGTTGGGCATCCAGAATAAGTCTCTGTTTCCTGACTCAGGCAATGGTTGAAGAGGGATATCATTTACTGAGACACAGAATGGAAGAGGAAGTTTGGATGTGAAGGAGTCCATGTGTGTCGGGTGGGGGAAGGGCATATTTTGTTCAATTATAGACTTGTTAAACTTGAGGTGTTTATGAGACAGTCAACTGTAGATCTCAAACAAGCTTTGAAATCTCTGGATCTGCTCTTTCGATTTGAGGCCTTAATTGTAAATATTTATTTAGGAGTTTTTCGTCTTGAGGAAGTCCAACACGAATAGACTTAAGAAGACAAGCCTGCAGGGAATTCTGAAAGAAGAAATGGGAATGGTAGGAAGAAAAGTTAAGGGAAAGAGAAAGTGGTCAATGGAGGTGAAATGTTGCTGAGAGATCGCCAGTGAAGAGGACTGAAAGATGATGAATGGTGACATCAAGTGCTGAAAAAGTCTATTTTCGTGGGGAGTTCGTGTGAAACCAGACTGGAATGGGTTGGAGAGTGAAAGAGAAAAGAGGACATGGAAATCTTGGGTATAAACAGGTCTTTCTTAACCTTGGTCTGTGAATGCAGTAGACGAGCGTGGATAGCAGATGTGAGGTTAAGAGATTTCAAGGGTCTTCATACTATCAAAATATTTTAACTGAAAGATATGTGCTCAGCAAACTCTATTTTTCCTCTTTTTAGGTTAGATTTTGAATTATTGAAGTTGAAAATGTAAATCTCAAGTAAATTCAATGTAGGGGGGGATTAAAAACACTATTTCTGAAAATGCTAAAGCACACATATGAGCTATCAGTTTAGAATCTCAGAATGTATTTCACCACATACCTTTCCTCATTAATTCACCAAATGCTGTATACATATGCTACAGATAGTGTATAAATAAGCAAGTGTGTGGATTACACTCAATAACTGGGACCAGCATTCCCGATAGCCTGCAGATAAAAATTCTGAAGGGGTGTGCCTACAGTGGTTCAATGAAACAGAAACAAAGATAAAAACTGTATGGACCACTGACATTTTTCTAAATCTTCTGAAGAGAGGCATTATTTGTAACTAAAAGTTGATTATATTTCTCATCATCAAGATTAATTGGCAGTTTATGACACATATGCGCCATTATAAATCTCCTAATTATCAGATTTCTGATGTTGCTATTTTCCTGTCTTGCTACCAATAACTCGTGTGTGTTATTTCTTCTCTTCAGTGAGCAAAAGAAGCAAAGTGCTTTAAATAGAAGATAATAAGAAAAGAAAAAAAAAATCCCTGTCAGGGTTCCCTTCTAGTGCATACAGAATTTCCCATGAAAGATATTATATATAATGTAAAAATTAACATCGAGTATCAGATTTACAGTGCTATATCCTGTAGCACCTTTGGAAATGGAGTTAAGTCTGTCAGGATAATTAGAGACTGGTAAACCAACAAATTAACAAACTATCTTCAGATGGTCTCAAA
Source organism: Colobus angolensis palliatus (assembly GCF_000951035.1). NCBI lineage: Eukaryota > Metazoa > Chordata > Mammalia > Primates > Cercopithecidae > Colobus > Colobus angolensis. The sequence goes on from NW_012115466.1 coordinate 4,851,019, forward strand.
AAGATACTATGATTCCTACAAAGTGACAAGCATTCCCAGGGAGAATTGCAGAAACTAGGGATGTCTGGTCTATAACAGCTTAGTAGGCCAAATTTATCAACAATCTTTTAAGTGAAAAACAAAAAATTTAATTTAAAAAGTAAAATCTTCTACAAATGATTTTATATAAAACATATTTATAGGAATCTTTCTCATGGACAACTTCATTTTTATAAATTATCAGATGTCAGGAATAAGCCTTTGCACATTGTCTCATGCTGTTCGGTGTTTGGCTTGAAGCCCAGAAGAGGGTCATGCCTTTATAATGACGGAAAATGCAACTATAAAACACCCAAGGGATTTATAACGTGTTGCTGAGCCCTGAGAAAATGAGGTTCCCACACTGCTTTGCACACAGTAGGCACTCAGCAAATATTTGCTAGAAGATTTGTTTTGTTTCCATATTGCAGAATTCTTATATATTTACTTAGTAGATGTTAAGTAAGAGTCAGTCTTCAAGTAATTGGATATGGTACTTAATACTTGTGAGGTCAGGTTAGTCATTCCATGTCCTTAAGTGCCAGTTTCCTCATTTATAAAATAGGGTTAAATACACACACACACACACACAACATGCCATATACATACATCTATATGTCATGTTAATTGTGGGGAAAAAAGAAGATACTATGAATAAGGCTTTATAAGTTGCAAAAGGTCTATAAAGCCACATATATAATTCATAAACACAATGTGATTCATATATAATTCAACTTTAGTTTATGTAACTACAATGAACAGCAATTCAAATATAAGTCTTTCAAGACTAGGAAGTGCATTTTACCTTCTGCTGCTAGCCTGATCATTGCTTCCTCTAAATATTTTAACATCAAACCCCTTTGTAAAGGTTATATAGGAACTTAAAAGTATTGCCAGGGGAGGGGACGTCGATTAAAATTCAGTGATTTGTGCAGTTTGCTATTTCTCTTTCCCAGTTGCTCTACACTTAATATTTATATGCTGAACCAAATTATTAATACATGTCTTGCAGTGCCTAATTTCATATAACAAGTATTCCAACATATACTTTTCAGTATAAAGAATAAGTTTACATGTTAGTTGAAACATACACACATACATGCACACATATAAGTGAACTTGAAACATATGTGCTCACAAAGAAAACATTAGCTAGAAAACTATATATCCCTTTTGTGAAAAATGAAATTCTGGCAACATCAGAACAGTAGCTCATATTCTCTGGAAGCATTTATTACATACATAGCTTGACAAAGCACAAACCTCAAATCAACCTAATTTGTGTCATCTAAGAGTTCACACACGAATAAAGGTATCACATTTCATTGAAATTACTCCTGTAGACCTGAAGATTTATTTATATACTTTGGAGATTTAGGAACGTAAGATCCTCTCTTACTAAGTCTCTAGGAAAATTGCCAAGAACTAGAATTTGATGTTCATGGCCAAAAAATTAATAATCACTTCTGAACATTGAAAAATAGAATATCCACTCTTGATAATAGAGTTGATTGTTATTAAAATGAACTACTTGAAATGTCTACTCTTGTAAAAATATTTGTGGAAAAAATTATTACAGTGTGACTTAACATATAGAGTCATAAGTGTCTAGCAACCTCAAAGTCTAGGTCATGACAAGCATTACTAAATCAAGCATGAGTGAGCAGATACCATGTAAGGATCTGCCATGTACTTGAAAACTGTGAGTACTCAGACACTGCCTTATTATTATAAGACCATGACTGTACCAAGATATGTGGGTGGGCTAGGCAGGCTAACAACTTGGAATCTTTCCAACCAATATTCTTTAAATAATTGTTCAGCATTTATTTAATAACAAAGGGAAAAACCAATTCCCTTTTGATAAAAATCTTCTATCTATATCTATTCTTTACATTATGAAATGTTTTTACATTCACTGAACATAAAAATAGAATTTATAGAATTTTATATATAGAAACTCTATATGTAGAGAGTTCTATATTTTATAAATAATTCTAATATATACAATTATACATTTATTTACATAATTATCTGCTACTTTACATTTTCCTTCCATCTCTCAAAACTGGACAAAAATGTGTTACTCCAAATCACTAACAACAATAGTAACATAAATGGTATGTAGTAAACAGAACTATTGTATTATGATAAAGAATTTCTAAGTGGGAAGTAGATAAAGTCTCTGGGACTTTAAGTTTTGTTTTTATTTAGATGTTTGCTTATCAAAATTTGCTAGGTTTTTACAAAGTAGTTGTTACTGGATGCTATGAAAGTCTGAGAGATAAGCCTTCAGAGATGATCCAGTTACCCATTTAAAACTATGAGATACGCTTTTAAGTGGGAGCTGAACAATAAGAACACATGGACACATGGAGGGGAACAACACACACTGGAACTCGTTGGGGGATTGCCAGGGGAGGGAGAACATCAGGATAAATAGCTAATTCATGCATGGCTTAATACCTAGATGATGGGTTGATAGGTGCAGCAAACCACATGGCACTATGTAACAAACCTGCACGTCCTGCACATGTATCCGGAATTTAAAATAAAATAAAAATTAACAAAATAAATAAATAAAACTCTGAGATATCTTGGAAAAAGATAAACAAACTGGAGGATGTCAATTGGGAAGATACTAACACAGTCATTTGATTACCATAAAAACCCAGTAGTTATTTTTTTTAGTGTCTACCTTGTGCAAGCATTGTGTTAGGTGCAGAGTAAATAATACCTGGTTCCTTCACTAATGAAGCTCACAGAATAGCAAAGAATAAAAGCAGTTACTCAAGTAACACCATTATATATGTGCTGGGTGTTGTGAAGTATAAGCCCAGGATATCTTGGGAACTTGTAACAGGGAGACTAAACCCATGCTGAGGAGTTGGAGAAGGTCTCTCTGTGAAAATAAGGTATTTAAAAGAATGAACCTACTCAGAGTTTAGAGAAACTGACATTTACCAGCCAAATACTAATTTGAGAGGAAGCGGTTGTTAATGATAGCTAAAACATTATAAAAAGTGCCTATCTTCTGAACAATTTTTATTATGAAAATTATCAGATACATTCATATATATTAAGATTTTTTTGCATTATTGTTTATGTAGACTATTTTTCTAGATACCATAAAATAACTCTCATAGTCAATAAAGATAATTATATTAAAGCAAACATTGAAAACAGCCTAGGCTACTTGGGCCTTGAATATTGATTTTTTTTTCTAACGCAAATGTTCATTTTTATGGCTGAATTTTAATAGAATATCAATTTGTGAATCATCAAATGTTTCGACTAGTTATTTAGCATTTAACATTTTTTCCAAATGCAAGAATTGATTTGAAGACACTTTTTGTAGCTTAGACACTACCTTGTGGTTGTTTAATAATTTTGTTTTTTTTTAAGTGTGCTCTTAAAATTATGCTATGAAATAGATATATGTGTATATGCATGTAATTTTAATCCCAAAACTTCCTAGAAAGAAATGTCTAAATTATCTTGTGAGCTGATAATGCTACTTTACTGGATAGCTATTCAAGTTTAAGAGAAGATATAAGTAAGAATTTATTTATTTATTTATTTAGAGACGGAGTTTCGCACTTGTTGCCCAGGCTGGAGTGCAGCGGCACAATCTTGGCTTACCACAATCTCTGCCTCCCAGGTTCAAGCGATTCTCCTGCCTCAGCCTCCCTCTCGAGTAACTGGGATTACAGGAGTGCACCACCATGCCCAGTTAATTTTTATATTTTTAGTATAGATGGGGTTTTGCCATGTTGACCAGGCTGGTCTCTAACTCCTGACCTCAGGTGATCTGCCCGCCTCGGCCTCCCAAAGTGCTGGGATTGCAGGTGTGAGCCACCATGCCCAGCCTAAATAAGGATAGCTGAAGAAACAATGGCAAAGTAAGTCAGAAAACAAAGAGCCTTTGTCTACATAAGATGTAATCAGGATGATTCATCGAGAAAAGTGTCCTCACACCACTGCAAAACTTTCTTTTTCTGCTGATACTCTCTAATTAAAAGATTAAACAATAGAAGGAGAAAAGTAAAAAATCTTCTGGAAGACTATAAGAAGCGCTAAGATTCAAAATCCTAGAGTTGGATTAAAAAGGAATTTAGTAAATATTAATAATAAGATCTCTATTTACAACAGGAAGTCTTATTTCTTTAAATCTTATCCTACTTGTGCATATTCTGTTTAAACATGTGAGTAATATTAATTAGGTAAATCCATCTCTTTTTATATATTCTCATTATGAAAATTCCTTTATTTTGTCTCTCCATCAACCACATTTATATTCATATTCCAAACTCACAACCAAAGCATCTCTGTCAATTGTGATAAGCTAACAGACTAAATATGAATGTGCTCCTGATTGAAGAATCCATGTAGGTGGTCTCTCCAAGGTTTGTAAATTCAATGTATCTTGGATATTCCCATGTTTTATAAAAACATTTATGAATTGAATAACCATATATATGTATATAAAAATTTAGTTCTGATCATCTGCAGTATAATCTGCTTTCTTAATAAATATAAATTTTAATATTTTGTATGTTTACATGAAATTACACATATTATTTGTATTAGATGAGGAAATATTTAGTAATCTAACCTTCACCTATCCCCAGTATCACAGAATATTCTAGATGCTATCTATTCAAATGTGATCCTTGAACCAGCAGTATTGGCATCACTTAAGAGCCCATCACGGCAGCCACAACATAGACACCCAATAAAGGACTGACTAAATGAATATAAAGAGTATGAAGACATGATCTCTGGTCTCAAAGTTGGGTAATGAAGGAGATGGAATCAAGTTAAGGAGAAACATAAAAGAAGGCATGGAGACAGGAAAATCCAAGTATAATTGGTAGCACAGAAGCTGACAGGAAGTGAGAACAAGCATAGATAGAGAAATTAGCCATGTAAAAAGAAGAAATGAAAATTGTCAACTACAGAGACATGCAACTACATCAGTATTTCTCAAAAAACCTTATACTGAATAAAAGAAGCAAGTTACAAAAGTATACAAACTCTATGATTCAAATCATATGAAAATACATGTCTTCTAGGAAACACAAACTTCATGTACAGAGACAGAAGCAGAGATTGGTATGGGGTACAAGAGAAATTTGTAGAGTTGTTTAATATATTGTATCTTGGTTATGGTAATACACTTAAGATGGTGTATTTTGCTGTTTGTAATTTACACCTCAATAGAATTTTTTTTTTTTTCCAAAAAGACTCTTAGAAAACCAGGAAAAGAAGAAAATTTCTTCAACCTGATACAGGTGCTAAAAAATGCTACAGCTAATATCTAACTTAATGGTCAAATATTGAACGTAATTCTTCCCCTAAAATTAAGACAAAGGTAATGGTGTATATTCTCGCAACTCACCCACTGTTTTACTAGAGGCCATACTCATTTCAATAAGAGAAAGAAGTAAAATGTATAAACATCAGAAGGGTAGAAGTAAAACCATCTATATTTCCTAATGATATGAAAATTTACATAGAATATCCAAAGGAATCTATAAAATTGATAGAATAAACAAGTAATTTTAGAAAGCTCAAGTAACACAATATGAATGTATAAAAACTGTATATATTTTATATACCAGGAGAAACCCACTGAACTATGAAATTTAAAAATCAATTATGTTTGCAATAGCATCAATAACAAATTTAGTCAAGTATGTAAGACCCGTAAATTGAAAATGATAAAATATTGCTGAGAGAAAGCAAAGAATATACAGTTATACTCCTGAACTGAAAGAATTAACACTGTTAATATAGTAATGATCCTCAAATTACAAAAGATTCAACAAAATTTAATAATTCTAGTGACTATTTTATAAAAATTGATAAGTTGTTTGTAAAACTTATATGGAAATGCAAAGCATCTAGAATGTTGAAAGCAATTCAGTAAAAGAACAAAGTTAGAGGATGTACACTACTTGGCTTCAAGAGTTAGTATAATTCTCAATAATCATGACTGTATGATACCAGCCAAATAGATCAGTGAAAGAATATCAAGACCAGAAATAAATCCTCAAGTATTTATTCATTAGATATTTGTCAAATATAAAAAAGTGATCAAATAAGAAAATGTAAGTCTTCTTTAAAAATGATGCTAGAATAACAACATTCGTATGGAAATTAATGAACTCTCAACCACTACCTCACATCATGCATAAAAATAATTCAAACTATATATCTAAACATAAAATCTGAAATAAAAAGCTATTGGAGAAACATAAATGTATGCATAACTTGATGTTAGTCAAAGTTTCTTAGGCATGTCACAGAATGTAAGCAAAGAGAGAAAAACAAATGATATATTAGACTTCATCGAATCAGAAAGTTCTAATCATTAAAAAACACCATTAAGAAAATAAGTAGGAAAGCAATAACTTCAGATGCTATTTATAAAATATATATATATATATATACATCTGTCCAAGGGTTAGTATCTAGGATATACTGAGGAAAACTACAACTCAATAATAAAAAGATAACCAATAAAACAAATGGGCAGAAAAACTGAAAACAAACAAACATTGCACTAAAGAAGATACACAAATGCCCAAAAGCAGATGAAAAACTACTCAGTGTCATCAATCAGGAGACAAATTCAAATTAAAACCACAAGATATCACTATACACCAACCAGAATGGCCAAAACTAAACAAAACAATAGCAACAATAGAACGAAACACAGCCACCGCCGCCCACCGCCCCCACACACAGTCACTCAACGACAACGCTAAATATTGACAAAGATGTGAAGGAATGGGAAAAACAGGGCACAGATAAAAAAGATCAAAGAAACCACAAGTAACCAGAGAAGTCTGGATTATACATTTTAGAGAACCATCAACCATTTTTGGTATGGCAAAATGCAGCAATTACTGAATCTGAGGTTAACCATGTGGAAATTTAGTATAGTTTTATTTCAACTTTAATAAATTTTTAGAAATTTTCAAAAAAACCAAAATAAGGGTAAAAGTTCTGAAGAAATACTATCTATATACATATATATTCAATTAAATTATTTACATGTGTCAAATCTTTTTCTATGTGTATTTGTTTCATAGAATAGTTGTTGACTATCTAAATTCTTATGCTACACTGCCTAAATTTTATACAGTTTTCCACTTACTGGTTGTGTGAATGTGGAAAAAGTATTAGGCCTTCTGTACTTCAATTTTCTCATCTGTAATATATAAGTGATGAGAGTACTATTTCTATGCGTTTGCTGTTAGTATTGAAAGAGTTCATGAATGTGCAGGACTTGGAATTTTGCCCAGCATATGGTAAACACTTTAAAATGTTAGCTATTATAATATTATTAAATACACATATTAACTAACATACATCACCCACTCCAAATATATTTACAATAGACAAGAGTGCTTACTAAAGTTGAGTTACTAATCCCCAATTTTATCAGCAGCTTCAAATGATTAACACAAAATTACAGTTCGTTATTGCTTACTGAAATTATGCCATTTTCTACTCTTTGGACCAAGGAGCATGTAAAAATGAGTCCTCTCACTAGTAGGCAAAACCTGGCACACATCCAGAAGGCAGGGACTGTGGTTCATACCTCATAAACACGCCTGGGTAGAATTCTCAGACAAGCAGCTCAACAGCTGTGTGACTTGGGGCATGATATTTAATGTTGCTGAACTTCAATTTCTTCATTTGTAAAACGAAGTTGATAATACCCAATAGGCATATACTGAAGAATAAATGAAATTTTTCATAGGTAAAACTTTAATCCAAAGTATGATGTATAACGTGAATTCAATAAGTGGAGCTCTCACTTTTTACTACTGGAGAAATATTCATTAACATATAACAATGATATGTTTCAGGGGCCACTGACAATGACCTGGAGCTGGAGGATAGACTCAAATATCCAGAAAATTCCCTCTACCCAGGATACGTAAGGAAGTGCTAATATTTTCCATGTTAGAACATTGTAACTCCAAATTTTAAGCCTAAAGCATAGGGTTTCTCTAGCATGATTTATTCACACTATCATCTGCTTTAATAATTCAGTGCAAATAATTTAATCAAAGATTATAGATTCCTCTTTCCTTCTTTGGTTTTCTTCAAACCTATTCTACTTTTGTACTGATACAGTAAACTATTGTTTTTGCAATGGATTCTGATTTAATATATTTAAAAATATCTCCCTTGCCAATTATATTTCTTGTTATGTAATTATGACTAAGTAATTATTGTATTCTAATCTTGTTACAATTTAATTAAATAGAAGCATGAGCCTCATGCATGCACACTATTTTAGCCTTGCCTAGAAAAGATTCAAATATATAGGAAATTCTATTGTAACAAATATTATTATTTATAACATTCATTTTGCTCTTCAATCAAACATAGCTTGATTGACCCATAAGAAATATATATCTGCAGTATTGTGCATGTACCAATTACTATGCCTAGAACCCTAGCCATAAATGAATTAAGCACTATATCTAAGAAGGTATACGTGAAATGCTCAGGCTCATTAAATGATTCTATGTGACAGGTCTACTTTGTACAGAGGTATTATTGAATGTAGATGCAGGGAGAACCATTCCTAATAACACAAGTTAACACTCATTGACACTAACTATAAGTCAGATACTGCACTAAACACTTTTTGTGCATTTTTCCTTAAAGTGTTTACATCAACTTTATGATGTAAGTGTTATTATTCCACCATTTTATGTGAAGAACTGAGACTTGGAGAAATTATACATAGAATAAACCCAGAGATGTAAATTCAAATGCACTCTATCTTGCTCCCATGTCTCATCCGTTATCCACTATCTTGCTTCCTCGTCAGTGAGGAGGAATTACAGCATTCAAGTGAGAATAATAAGGGTGCTAAGGATCACAGGTGGGTCACATTACATAGTAGAATAAACGGAATTTGGTGAGTGGTGTTATAGCGTAGGATATCAATGGCACAGTTGAGGGGTTAATGGCAACTTAGGATGACTCCTAGAACTGGCTTCAGCATGTGATTCTATAAGGAGCTAAATTAGGAGCAGATTTAGGAAAGGAAATGATGCTCAGTTTAGGAGTTTTTGAGGTATCAAGGCAAATACTCTAAGAACCATCCTAGAGATATAGATATGGAAGTCATAAATGCACGGGGGATAATCGAAGCCTAGCACAAGCATGACTGCTTGAGACAGTATTAGCAGAAATGAAACCCAGAAAAATATTAATTAAGAAGGAAGCAGAAAAAGAAAAAGGCTGAGAAAGGAGTGAACAGGGGATAGAAAAGAAAATTTAAAGCACAGATTAGGTGTAGTTGAGGAGATATTAGTGAAATGAAAGTTTCACTAAAAGGATTTACCCAGAAAATAATGCAGAGAAATAGAGATAGAAATTTTTTTAAAAAAGAGAAAGCTGAAGAATCACCTAATAATAAAAGTTTCAGAGGAGAAAAATGGAGAAACTGAAGGAAAAAATTTTGAAAGAAGCAATGACTGAGACTTTTTCATGATAGATACAATATGTTAATGATCAGATTCAGAATAAATCCTAAGTAGAATAAATAAAATCAAAGCTTAGACCTACCAAAATGATAGTGCAGCACATCAAGAAAAAGGAAAAAAGACAGCCAGGATAAGAAGATTACTTTTGAATACCAAGAAGACAACACCAGATTTCTCAACAGCAATGATAGAGACCAGACTACAATGGAATATATATTCAAGCAGTCCCAGGAAAACTAGTGGTTACCCTAAAAGTTTATACTCGACTAAACCATAATTAAAAACTGAGACTCAAATAAAGATATTTTCAGATAGACATAGGCAGAAGTGTACCACTTACAGAATGTCATTGAAAGAAATGATAAAGAACTCACATCAAGAAAAGAGAATTCAACCCAGGAGGAAAGTGGGGGAAAATAAAAAATAATGGCTGGCAAATACATTGAAAAATACGTGCACATAGAGAAAAAAAACGGCAAAGAATATGAACAAAGAGTAGGTTTTAGTTTAAGTCGATTTAAACACAAATTGGAACTAAAAAAAATGAAAATAGTATGAATATATAAAATGATTAGGTGAGTAGTGATTAGAGTAAAATAATACTCTGAGAGTCTTATACTTTAGAAGATATAATTACGGTTTAATGTTAAACATTATTTTGGCAAATAAGAGTGTTAAAAATCTAATGTAACACTAAAAAATAGAAATAAAATGTATAACATACAAAGTAGAACAAAGAAAATGTCATCAAACAGAAGGTAGAAAAGAAGAATGAAAAAGCAAAAATAAAAAAGCAATAACAAAATAAAACAAAAACTAGTAATTATAAAGCACATAAGATGAAAAAGAATAAATTCAAATAGATCGGTGGCCAAAATAAACATGTATTAAATAAACTTAGTTCAGAGACAGAAACTTAAAATACATTGAAAATAACAGCTGCATACTGTTTAAATAACTATTAAAACATAACAACAGTGAAGGTATTTCAAGAAAGGAATGAAGAAAGAGAAATTAAGCAAATAGAAAGGAAAACTGGCATAGTTGCATTGATTTCACATAAAAAACACTTTATGGCGAAAAGAAGTATTAGAGATAAAATGTGTAATTCACGGAACAATTCACTAGGGAAACAATAATACTTCACCTGTATTTCCTTAACAATATTGTTGCAAAATACATAAATAACTTCAAAGAATTATAAAGAGAATTTGACAAAAGCCAATGTGGAATTTGACAATTTTAACATAGATATGTTAATATCTAATGTATTAAATGAAAGCAATACTAAGACATGAAATACTTAGAAAAAAATAACATTACTTAACAGATAACTACAAAACCCTAGGCAGAACAGTTAGTGGATCAATATTATTTCAAACACCTGGAACATCTGCAATAAATGAAAGCAATACTAAGACATGAAATACTTAGAAAAAAATAACATTACTTAATAGATAACTACAAAACCCTAGGCAGAACAGTTAGTGGATCAATATTATTTCAAACACCTGGAACATCTGCAAGAACTGATCACCAAGTAAGTCTTAATAAATACTGAAGGTTTAACAGCATAAAAACCACACTGCAACAAAATTAGAAATAATAAAAAAATTGTCTCCTAATTCCCATACTAACACTTGAAAATTTATAAATACCCCTTTAAAAATTGATGGCTTAAAGAAGAAATAACAAATATACAAGTCTGAAATGGCGAGAACGCTATATATATTTTGTGGGGTATATCTACAGCAGTACTTAGAGGAGTACACATAAGCTTAAATGCATGTATCAGAAAATAAGAAAAGGTTAAAAAGAATGAACAAAACTTGAAACTTAAGATGTTAGGATTTTTAAATATAATATTAATTTATTAGAAAGAAGCTTCTTCTATTTGACCAGAAATTAAGGAAACATACATATTAGTTACAATAAAGATGGTAACAGGCAAAAGTTGAACTGTTTTGTTCAGGTTTGCACCTTGAGCAGGAGACAGTCAGGAGTGTGGGAGGATAAAATAGTAAAGAATAAATCAAATTATGTTCTTGCTTCTTTCCTTCCATTTCCTTGAGCTACATAATGCCTGTTCTAAGAGGTGCAGTGACTCAGAGCTCTAGTTCTGACATCCACAGAACTAAATCAGGGTGGTACAGAGTCCTATGCTTTGTGGAATGATAAAAACTAGAAGGGCAACCAGCAAGCTTTATGAAGTCTTTTCTCCACAGTGTTTGCTCCAGATCCCTAGACTGATAATTTCAGTGTAAGGTTCTGAGCGTTTTTTGTGCCATGAACTCCTCTTACAGTCCAGTGAAGCCTATAACTTCACCTCAAAATATTGGTGAACATTAAAAGCATAACTAGTCTGGGTGCAGTGGTTCAATCCTGTAATCCCAGCATTTTGGGAGACCAAGGCAGACGGATCCCTGGAGGCCAGGAGTTCGAGACCAGCCTAGCCAACATGGCGAAATCTTGTCTCTACTAAAAACTAAAAACTAAAAAAAAAAAAGAAAAAGAAAGAAAGAAAAATAAATAAATAAATAAAATAGCCAGGAGTGGTGGTGCGTATCTGTAATCCCAGCTACTCCGGAGGCTGAGGCAGGAGAGTCGCTTGAACCCAGGAGGCAGAGGTTGCAGTGAGCCAAGATCATGCCACTTTACTGCAGCCTGGGCAGCAGAGTGAGACTCCATCTCAAAAATAAAAATAAATATAAAGTTAGAAACTAGAAAAAGGTGCAATCACTAGCACTACTCAACATTACACTGTGAGGTCTTGCCAGATTTCTAAGAGGTTAAAAAACAAACATAAAACAAAACAAAAAGATAAGACCTCAAGAAAGAAATGTGACATTTCCTGGACTATTTAGCCAAATTAATGTCAGGCAAATATATAAGGAAAGATATGAAAATAAAAAACTAAATATTGTTATTTTCAGATTATTCGATTACCTATGTAGGAAAAAGTATCTGCAAAAAAGTATTACAAGATTCTATGTAAATATATAAAAATCAGTTGCATTTTATTAGGAAATATGCATTGTAAAAAAAGTTATTTCTAATAACAATTTTAAAAGATGCCTCAAAGTAAGTGCTTCAAAACCATACAACAATTCTTTGCAGAAAATTATGTAGCTGGATTGAAGGACATGAAAGATGAACTGAAAACATTAAGAGAGAAACCATGGTCATAAATGGAAAGAATCAATACTTCAAACAGGGCAATTTTTCTTACATTAATACAAATTTCATACAACTCCCAACAAAATCCTAGCATAATTTTTTATGTGACTTGAAAAATCTTGAAATTCAAATGGAAGAGAAAGTAAACATAAGCACAACAATTTTTGAAGGAGGGAAAAGGGGATTATTAATTAAATTATGCGATTTCCTCTAGTTTCTTATAACCTGTGTTATGTGTATATGGCTAAAGTCACTGATATGGTTTGGCTCTGTGTCCCCATTCAAATCTCATTTGTAGCTCCCGTAATTCCCACATGTTGCGGGAGGGACTCAGTGGGAGATGACTGAATCATGGGGGCAGTTCTTTCCCAGGCTGTTGTGGTGATAGTGAATGGGTCTCAGGAGATCTGATAGAGTTAAAATACGTAGTTTCTGCACTGCACAACCTTTTTTTTTTTTTTTTTTTTTTTTTGCCTGCTGCCATACAAGTAAGGTGTGACTTGCTCCTCTTTACTTCCCACAATGATTGTGAGGCCTCCCCAGCCGTGTGGAACTGTAAGCCCAATAAACCTCTTTCTTTCAGAAATTGCCCAGTCTTGAGTAAGCATTTATCAGCCAAGTGAAAACAGACTAATACAGTCACTGACTTATAGAGTGGAAGGGGCCCTTGCAGATCATCTAGTCAGCAGAAAAACACAGAAATTGAGGATGAGACAAGTCATTTGGCCCACACCCCTAAGAAAGAAAAGCATCACATGTCACTCCTCTACCACTATCACTGTTCCTTTGAGCCACATAAATGAACAGATCAAAGGGTATGTCCATCTTCAGTTTCATTAAACTTTGCCCGAAGTGTAAGAACTTATAATATGATCAATAATACACTTTAAATTTTTACCACGCTTGATGCTAGTAGAGTTAAATATCTTTTCATAGATATATTGGCCTATGTCTTTTGTTCCAACTTCATTCCCCTTTTAGAGTTTATTTCTTATTGACTTGAAGGAGACTTTTAATATGAATATTTTGCTTATTAGGATTCTAAGAGAAATATGCATTGCATCTACACTCAGTCTGTGAATTTTTTTCCCAGCTTTGCTTGTGGGCCCTTTAAAAATGTGTGTTGAGCATTTTAATGAATCTTATTTATCAATATTTCTCTTACACATTCCATCCTTTAAGTTTTGTTTAACAAATAGAAAATTTTATAAGAGAATTTATAACAAATCCATCCCTCTCCCCATGATCAAAAAGATATTTTTTCCTAAAATGTTTCAAAGTTAGAATTTCACATACAGATCTTAAATCCATTTGGATGTGATTTTGTCATCCATGAAGCATGTATTTTTCAATATAGGTGGTAAAATATCCCAGCATCATTTGTTCAGTGAGCAATGTTTTCTCCACTGCTTTGTATATTTTCTAAATACACATAGGTCTAAGGTTTTTTCCTGCTTAATTGGTCTACCATTTACTGTTATGGTGACACTATATTAATTTCCTATAGCCTTTTATAATCTGTGTTATCCGTAGAAACATTTGTAGTTAAACGTATATGAAAAGATGTTAAACATCTACGAAAAGATGTCTAACTCTACTAGCATCAAGATTGATAAAAATTTAGTCAGAAATAATTGGGAGAAATGATAACTCTAATGTATTGCTGACTGTATTATAAACTGTTACATTTCAGGCAAAGTTTAATGAAATTAAAGATGGACATACCCTTTGATCTGTTCATATATGTGGTTCAAAGGAACAATGATAGTTGTAGAGAAGTGACATGTGAGGTTTTTGTTTCTTAAGGTTGTGGGCCAAATGGCTTCTCTTATCCGTAGTTTCTGTATCTTCCTAGTGAACTCGATGATCTGCAAGGGCCCTTCCACTCTATAAGTCAGGGGCTTTTGCCATACCTGTATCAGCAAATCTTTTATCTCCAAGTGGAACAACTTCTCAAGACTTACAAAAATAAATTTTAAATAAAGTTGCTCACATTTTAAAAAGTTCAATATCATTAACTTTGTCTTTAACAGTTCATAGACTCTATATTTTCTCATTTAAAAATTAAATGTATTTATTAAATATAATATCTGTTATGTTTGAATAATAAACTGTTATCTTTTCATTTAAACTTGTGGGACTAGTAGAATAAAATTAATTATATTAATTTTTGTATTTTCCAATTAATGTTAATTTTCTACGCAATCTATAACAATAGCATCATACTGCTTTGACCTTCATGAAATTCTATGCCCTCCTATTGAGTTATAAAAAGTCAGAAAGTCTAATTTACATGTTTAATGAAAAAGACTGTCATAAAATATAACTATTATAAGTGTTAACAACTATATCCTGACATGAAAACTAGAATCTCTTGGTATTTTTAAAATTACATTTTGGAAGTTCAGAATGTTTTTCAAAAAGCAAAAAGGTAAACAACATCAAAAAGATGTGTTCAATTATTGAGGAGCTTTTTACCAAGAATATCTGTGTAATAGATGATCTATAGTTCCTACAACATGACTACCACAGAATCAACTACTGGAGGTTGGGAGATATAAAAGACTGGATATAAAACAGGAAGTTAAGTAATTTGTATCTTCTCTAAATTCTACCACTGATTACATGATCTATAACACATTTAAATTCTAAGCAATTTTATTCCTACTAATGAGAAAGGGTATCAAGGTGACTTTTTTTGTCCTAAGTTTTCCTTCTAATTCTGGGAAACCTAAGATTCTGTCCATGTAATAATAGTTGTCAATAATTAAGGACATTGTCTGCCTATAGTTTTAGGCATTCAGGAAATTAGAGTGCTCTTATCAGGTTTCATGGTCTTTTAAACCCAGCTCTCATTAGATTGCTTTTCCTTCATGTCTGTTAATAATTCTGGTTTTCTCCTTCACTTCACTCAGCTCCTTTTGCCCAACTGTCATCGTCTCAGAATGATCTTCCCTCACCACTGTATCTAAAATAGCCTCCAAGAGAAATGTTCAAAAAATTAACAGATCATGTTAAAATATAAAGGGATTTAGCAAATTTTTAAATTGAAATTTCTATGTCATATTTTGAGAAAAATCAAGAAATGTTCCTATAATTTACAAAAGCAAGAAAATCTATCCAGGAAATTTCTGATAGTGTATTGAAAGTGTGGAGATGGGGCTGGGAGTGAAGGCAGGAATTTGAGAGTACCAAAACCTGAAGAGACAGATCTGCCTGGAAACAAATTAATGGGTTAAAAAAATTATATCACATGATAAACTTGTAATTTCAAAAGTACTCTGGAAAGAAATGTTGAGGTCCTCCTTTCACACATATATAGGAGAAATGTAGGTTATTAAAGTGTAATTATAAAAAAATGAAGACATACAAGCACTAGAAAGGTATAGAGATGACTGTAATATAAACATGAGAAAGGCATTTCCATAAATGTCATCAAAATGAAAAATAACACATGAAGGACCACTTGACTTGATTACATGCAAGTGAACATCATCAAATATTACCACAAACAAAACTGAATGATAGATGTCAATTTAGGGAGAGTGGAGAGGTATTTGAAAAACAAATTCCCTATGTGTAAATAACAAGAAAGATAAATAATAAAAGACTTCAGCAGTTCACAAAAGAAACACAAACGAATAACAAACATAAAATGTGTCATTTTATTAATATCAAAGAAATAAAAGTTAAAGCACCAATAAAATATAATTTTGTCACTTACCAAAGTGTCAAAGATTTTTTTTAAATGAAAATATTGATGCTAATTAGCATGTGATGAGTTGAATACTGTCACACTCTGCTGGTAAGAACGCAAACTGGAATAATAATATTCCTGGAGTATTTATTATTAAGAGCAATTTGTGAGTGTTTTTAAAAGAGCCTTAAAAACCATATGATTTAATTGAATAATTTCAACATCTAAGCAGCTACCTTAAAAAATGTTCAATAGGCATAACAATGACCATAACATTATTATCTGATATAATAAATTACTTGAATTTTCAAAGTAAACAAAATAAGAGACTTATTTAACATATGATACATTCGTATGAAAATATTACATCCAAAACAAATGACTTGAAGAACAAAGTCATATTGAAGATTATGTAAAGAAATAGGATTCTAATCAAATGTTAAGTGAAAGAAACAAAATATACAAGTTTATTTAAAACTTGATCCAAATTTTATAAAATCAATTAACATATTTATAAGAGGGATGGAAGGAAGCAGACCAAAATGAATAGTAGTTATTAGTTCTGCATTGCAGTTTATGTGTAATATTTAGTTTCCTTTCAATCTTTTCCACGATAATTTTATATTAGTCAGAAAATAATTTTTATTTTGAAATAGGAGACACTCCACAATAAATATTTATTTAATTGTTATAAAACATTACCAAATCCTGTCAATTCTGAAAAACACCTTTAACCCTGTGTAAATAATCTCTCTAAAATAGCATATATTTATAGCATAACTATTGTGTTATCGGCGGCACAGATTCTGGAACCAAACTGCCTCAATTTGAATGCCAGC
This sequence comes from Colobus angolensis palliatus, assembly GCF_000951035.1. NCBI lineage: Eukaryota > Metazoa > Chordata > Mammalia > Primates > Cercopithecidae > Colobus > Colobus angolensis. The sequence continues at coordinate 4,868,271 of NW_012115466.1, forward strand.
TTTCTATGCCTCAATTTTCTTATCTGAAAAATCAGAATACCACTAGTCTAATGATAACAATTATATCTATCTAAAGGCATATTTGTGAAGATTAAATGAGTTAATGTATGTGAAGTATTTAGAAGAATACCTGACACATGATGAATGCAATTTAAGGGTTTGTGTAGACACACACACACACACACACACACACAAACTCATTGTGCTTATGAAGCACCTATTATTCATACCCAATTGATCTTACTTTACTTCTTCTGAGATGAGCAAAGTTAACTAAACTATGTGGAGTTTGACTACAGTCTAGATAGTTTCAAAGAACCTAGACTTAATAAATTCATGTGACATTTATCCAAAGATCTTAGAGATCTAGATAAGTGATTGACTAATTAAGTGGAATAATTAAAAAGCTAGAGCTGTCACCCAGTCAAATTATCTAGAGATTTCCTATTGATGAATTAGAAAATTTACTACATTTACTACCAATGTAATGAAACTAAATCCTGTTGATGTCCTTGATTGGGTAATTATGTAATGAGATACGGAAAGTAACTGCTATAAATCTGTCTTAGTACTATCCAGACCCCAAGAGTAACATCTTGGACCTATTCCTCTTTTTATATTCTCCATTGGTTTATTCAAATTTGAGTGCATATGTGCAAACCATCACCAAAATAGCAGGCTCATCTTTAATATATTTTAAAACTAGAGAAGGAAAAGTGAGTTTTGGTTTATTTTACATTTTCTATTCAGTGAGAGTTGGGTAATTTCAAATAGAAACTCTTTCTTCATTTCTTTTCCAGGAGGCAAGTCATACATTTAGTTTCTAGATCACTTTAATGTCATTCATCTGATTCTAAGTCTATGACTCCATAATGCAATACCTCGTTTGTGACTAGCACTGAGAATCACATGTTTTCACATTTCATTTGTACAAATATAAAAGGGGAAAAAAGAGGACTGGAGAAGAGATGTTGCCTAAACAGGTACAAACAAAATGTGGTAGCACTAGAATATACTCCAATCCCTCCCAACCAAATCTAGTGTCTTTTCAACTGTCTTATATCATAAATGCCCCAAATTGTCCACCTCTTTACATATCCAGGCCAGCTTTCTTTCTGGTTCTCTTCAATGACAGTTGGAAATCATCACCGTCTGCAAGTCCCTAACTTGACTCTGATCCTTTGCACTTTAACAACTTCTCTTTATACTTTACAACCCTACAAAAAAAAATAAAAATTAAAATAAAGGTGGTCATGTGTTTACTCTTTGACACGTAGGCCCTCTCTCAAATCATATAAATTTTTTTCTTTATTGTTCATAGCTGCTCTTTTTTCCCTGTTGCTGTCAGTTTTTACTTGTTTTCCCATCTAATCTCCATTTCCTCTGGTCTTGTCTGGGCTCACTATAATGGTTTTTCACCCTCATCTCTGTGATCTGAGACAGGTACATGGCCAAGAAAGGTTATGCAGAGAACTCCTCTGGGTTGATATACCAACACTGGGAGTAGAAGAGTCTTTTCATTGAGGCTAAAATGCGAGTAGAATCTGGACATGTGACCATCTGGACAGTGACCATCAAGCTAATGATACAAAGAAAGCCTGTCTACAAAATTAAGCTAGCACCGCCAGATTTCACGACTGTGATAACTAGGCTCCTTTGGATCCAGCTCTATGGAAGCCAGTTCTATTCCTGACCTGCCCAATTATGAGAGTCAATACAGTCTCTTGTTTGTTTATATATTCTGGCTTGGGATTCTATAATTTACATCAGTTGTGGCCCTTTTCCTCTCTTCCTCACTCTTTTATTTTCCTACTTCCTTCATCCTCACTCTTGCCCAACGCTACACATATAGCCACCTGTTTTCTAGATCTCATGTCTTCCATCTCCTCAGGAACCAAGTAATTCCATAATAGCCCTTATTTTTATGTCTTCAAATGATGCCTTTCTATTTAGTATTTTAGTATTTTAGTCTGCACTGCATGCAGACAGTCTTGTTTGTTTAACAAACAAACACAGCCATCTTTTATAGCATATCCTGTTCTACCTATTTCCTTCTCCAAGTAAGACTTTTGAAAGAATAGTCTATACTTATTTCCTCTAGTTCTTCAACTACATCAACCCTGATTATTACATTGAAATACCTCTTGCAATAGTCAAATTGAAGTACTATTTTCCACATCCAATTTTCTTTCTTTTTCTTTTTCTTTTTTTTTTTTTTTTTTTTTTTTTTTTGAGAGAAGGTCTTATTCTGTCTCCCAGGCTGGAGTGCAGTGGTACAATCTCAATCTCAGCTCACTGCAACCTCTGCCTCACAGGTTCAAGTGATTCTCATGCCTCAGCCCCTGGAGCAGTTGGGATTATTTTTAGTAGAGACGAGGTTTCACCATGTTGGCCAGGCTGGTCTCGAACTCCCGGCCTCATGTGATCTGCCCTCCTCAGCCTCCCAAAGTGCTGGGATTACAGATGTGAGCCAACGCGCCCAGCCCAATTTTCACATTTTTGTCCTTGTTTCACTTGGCCTATTTCTAATACATGACATTGTTCATTGTAAATTTTTTTTAATTTTTATTTTTGTTTTAAGTTCCAGCATACATGTGTAGGATGTACAGGTTTGTTACATAGGTAAACATGTGCCATGGTGTTTGCTGCACCTATCAGTGTATCACCTAGGTATTAAGCCCTGTATGCATTAGCTATTTATCCTGATGCTCTCCCTCCCCACCCCCTACAGGCCCCAGTATGGGTTGTTCCCCTCCTTTTGTCCATGTGTTCTCATTGTTCAGCCCCTACTCATAAGGGAGAATACCCTGTGTTGGGTTTTCTATTCTTGCATTAGTTTGCTGAGGATAATGGCTTCCAGCTCCAACCATGTCCCTGTAAAGGAATGATATCATTCCTTTTGATGCCTGCATACTACTCCATAGTGTATATGTACCACATTTTCTTTATCCAGTCTATCATTTATGAGAATCAGGGTTGATTCCATGTCTTTGCTATTGTGAACAGACTACAGTGAACATATGCATGCACGTATCTTTGCAATAGAATGATTCATATTCCTTTGGGTATATACCCATTAATAGGATTGCTTGGTCAAATGGTATTTTTGGTTCTCTACCTTTGAGGAATTGCCACACCATCTTCCACAATCATTGAACTAATTTACATTCACATCAACAGTACAAAAGCCTTCCTATTTCTACACAACCTCACCAGCATCTATTTTTTTTCTTGACTTTCTAATAATCACCATTCTGACTGGTGAGATGGTATCTCACTTAAACAAATCTACAAGAAAAAAATCAACAACCCCATTAAAAAGTGGGCAAAGGTCATGAACAGACACTTCTCAAGACATTCATGCAGCCAACAAACATGTGAAAAAAAAGTTCAACATCACTTATTATTAGAAAAATGCATGATGAACTTCTTAAAGTTAATATGCCTCTAGCTTCCATGCTTCTATTTTCTTTAGGTTTTTCTCTTTCATTATTCAGTTGCAGATCCCTTCAGGAGGTCCCTTTCTACCCTTTCTGTGCTTGTCCCTTACAACTCTGTCAATACTAAAGGTTTCATTATTTTTTTTTCTTTTTTTGAGACAAGTTCTTGCTTTTTCATGCAGGTTGGAATGCAGTGGCAGGATCACAGTTCACTATAGCCTCAAATTTCTGGGCTCAAGTGATAAACTTCAGCCTCCTGAGTAGTTAGGACTATAGATACTGGCCACCATGCTTGGTTTTTTTTTTTTGTTTCTTTGCTTTTGTTTATGTTTTGTAGAGACAAGGTCTCACTATGTTGCCAAGGCTGGTCTTGAATTCCTGGCCTCAAGGGATCCTCCTGTCTCAACCTACCAAAACGCTGGGATTACAGGCATGAACCACTGCACCTGGTCAGGGTTTCATTCTTGACCTCATCTCACTTTCTATGGCTTTGCCTACCACCTGTATGTAAATGACACCATTTACATTACATTGCATTGATACCCACTTACATTACATTGTTACTAGAAATGACATCCCCATTTCTAGTCCAGATCTCTCCCCTGAACTCTGAGCGATATATCCAACTGGCTGCTGATGCTCATTTCACTAGGACATTACAGATAACCCAACGTCAACAAATCAAAACATGAATTTTTCGTACTCTTCTACTATCCGTTCTTCCTCCTCCCTTCCTTATCTTAGTCAAAGTCGCCATCATCCTATCAATTGCTTCCACAACTACCTTGACTCAGTTAACAACCCTTTCTGTCTCCACCACATAATCAATCTACAATGGAGAATGGTAGATCTTTCTTCCATTCTACATTCAAATAAATGCATTTTCTATCTCTTGTAACATACTGAAATGTTCTACTATCTATTATTTAAATGTTCTCTCTATATCTAGTAAAGGCCCACCCACTTACCCTTCATGGAAATGTCTAAATGACAGTTCAAAATGCAACCGTACCTTGTCACATCACTTTAAGGATGGATAAAGCAGATTCCTTAGTGTAGCACAGGAAGACCCTTTATACTCTGGCCTTACTTCTTTAGTCTCATCTCTATCACCTATGACATCTACTCATTACACAGTTCCCCAAATGCTCTATATTCTTCTATGACTCCAGACCTTTACCAATTCTGGTTGTTCATTCTGAAACCTAGATTCCAGTGTTAACTGGGCTCACTTACACCAAAAAAAAAAAGGCCACAATTTTTTGGAGCAGCTTTAAAAGAGATGATAAACAGATTTATAATTATGTATGTAGTTATCTTGCCTGCTTGCTTTAACTCCTAAAAGTTACAACATTAAACTTATCCAAATTTTTCTCCCACATACAGGATAACATAAGAAAACTCATTTTTAAGCACCTTATTATAAAATTTTGACTTTTTGCTAATGCTTCCTTCAAAACTTATTTTCAGCTCCTAGCATTAGCACCATCTCTAGAGACAGAGTCCCCACTTAGGCTGCACTCCACTGATCTAAGGAAATCAAACTTGCTTTTGAGTTGAATTATGTCTACCGGCCACATGGGATGTTAGTTGTCTTCTTAGCCTTCTCCTTAGGTAATTCTCCAGCTTGTCTTACTTTACTCTTAAATAATCAATATTTATAAGGCACTGTAGGCAGAGAACTACAGCCATAAAATATCTTAATACAATGTCAACTTCAATAATTTCTTAAAGAAGAAAATGACTGGCTTCCTTCCTTTCATCTCATTAACTGTACTCTCTTAAAATGCAGCGCTTGTTTAGTTAATAAATAGACCCAATTAATAGACCCAATTAACTGATTTTGAACAACATTTAGCAGTCATTCTCTCTTAGAAACTGTCTCAAATGCAAGGATTTGAGTATTTACATTACATCCAAAAATTTTGTAAATCTTATTAAGAGTAATGTGCTTAGTCCGAAGAGATAAAACATACACTTGAGGAATGATTAGTAGTAATTGCTATGAAATAAGTGATCAGTCATTAATAAACTTTTGCTAAAAATATTTGTTGAGCTCCTACCATGTATCAGTCATCATATAAGGATCTGGAGATTCACTGGCAGACAAGATGTAGTACTTGCTCCCAAAAAGGTTTGTTTTTTGTTAAACTTGTAAGAAAAAATTGTGCAAACCATATAAGGTGTTGCACTTTTGGTAAGCTGACTTTAAATCTTATATTTTGTTGAAGATTTGAAAATAAAAACAATAACAAATAACTTTAAATGTTTGAAACAGCATGTTAGAGAGCTGAGTAATCAGATGCTAAATAGTGAATATATAAATGTACACATATATACACAGACTCTATATAGTTATTTCTTATAAAGGATTTTGTTAATTAGAAAACAAAAGAATGATTCATTTAGAAAAAAATTTAAAGCAGACACGAATAACTTGTTATTCATGTATAAATAGCTTTGACTATCCTAACAAGTCATTGAAATAACATTAGTAACATTAGTTTAGAAATTATATGTTTTCACAAACTTTAATAATTATTGAGGTGATGAGTTGGAAATTAATTAGTAAAACACTTATTTTCTTTTCTATGTTGGAAAATCCATTAGCCAGAGTATAAATTTATATTGGTAATTTTGATGCTGCATCTAAGATAATATAAAAACTATTTTTAGATTGTATATAGTTTCATGGTATCAGAATCATAGTATAATGTTGTGTATAACTTCTGCCATTTCTTTTATTTTTTTTTCTTGAGTGAGACTCTGTGTTGTCTCCCTCTGTCACCCAGGCTGGAGTGCAGTGGCGCAATCTCCATTCACCGCAACCTCCACCTCCCAGGTTCAATTCTCCTGCCTCAGCCTCCTGAGTAGCTGGTATTACAGGTGTGTGCCACCAAACCCAGCTAATTTTTCTATTTTTAGTAGAGATGGGGTTTCACCATGTTGGCCAAGCTGGTATCAAACTCCTGACCTTGTGATCCACTCGCCTCAGCCTCCCAGTGCTAGGATTACAGGCATGAGCCACCATGTCCAGCCCAACTTCTGCCATTTCTTAAGCATATTTAATAATAACATGTATATTTTATACTGAAACTAACCAAGGAAAACTGTGACAATCAGTACATACATATCGAACTATATGTCAGAATAACCTCATATTAGGCAAGTGATTCTCAGGTTTTCCTGTTCTCATAAATAATTTTGAACATTTCATTGAAGTGCTGCATATTTGCATATGAGAATATATAGTTTATATACACACACACACACATACATATAGATACAGATATTCTTAAGAAATTGAAGGTTTGGGGGTTTTATTTTAGGATGAGGCAACACTTCACAGAATAATTGCCACTTTTCCAATCTGTGAATTTAAGTATTGTTTGTTAATTCAGGTTTACTTTATTTGTTCTCAGTTCTTAGAAGGACAAATCTTTCATGAAGTACTGAGGACTCTACCCCATGATAGTTGAGAGTACTCTGAGGACTTTCAAATAAAAACAGACTAGACTTCAGAAAAAGAAGGAGAAGGAGCAAGAGGAGGAAGAGAAAGAAAAAAAGAGGGAAAAGGAAAAGAACGAGGAGGAGGCTGAAGTTGAAGAAGGGGAGGAGGAGCAGGAGGAAGAAAAAAATTACACACAGTATTAAAAAGTTCAACTGAGACCTGGCCTAGGCTAACAACACATTTTCTTTCTAGCCCTGGGTTTGAGGCTAACACCGGCACTCTTTTTATTGCTACTAGAAGAAATTTAATAAAGTAAAAGCAGCCCTGTGCCAAATTACTGCAGAGACCAATATTCTTAATTTTCAGAGGTAGGAAATCTGTCGCCTCATTAAAGAGGAACGCTGTGTTATTCGCCCACTAGCATTTAGCAGCAATAGTGCACACAGAAGGCTTGTCCTCCTGACCAGCAAAATGATGCAGAGAAGTTGACTTAAGATTATTTATTTGGGAACTTAGTAGGAAATGCACATTTAAAATACACTAGAAATTAATGCCCAATGCAAAAAATAATGTATTGTTTTATTATACAATATTTTCATTTATAAACAGCCAATTGGGGATAGGGAGAATGAAGGGGAAAACAGAAAGAGTTTTCTGAAATAGATCATGCTGCTTCACTGTCTGAGAAGAGTACTACTCAAGGCACATAGTCCTCAAACAGCAACTATTTTAGTGAAGTTTATAGTTTTGTCTTCCTGGACTTCAAGGTCCATATTTGAAGGTTAAAAAGGGGAGAGCTGAATTCATTCTAAACATCTTTTCTGCAAGTCAGCATTTCAATGCTCATTTCCCACAGCGGGGAATTAATCTCTACTTTTAACCCAATGGCCGACAATCCAAATGAACAGAGAAAATAATGTCTTCTTTGAAGTTATGTTTCATTACTTTAGAAGTGCCAGGTACTCTTGCTGAGACAGTTCATATTCTCAACTTACAGTAATTATCAAAACATTTTCTATATATTTTTTGTACTGTGTAATAGCTTGAATTCACAAATTTAGAGACATAACATTTATATTTTTATAGGAAATCTTAATATGAAGGTTTGAAAAGCAGTAATGGACTTTTGCTGCATTTCTGTTGTGGGGTTACTAACATTTTGTCTATTAAGGATTTTGAATTCTCACTGCACAAAAAAAATCTTATACTTGAAAATAAGCTTTATACACAATTGCCGAATTTGATTCCTCAATGTATTTATCTTTTGTGAAATAAATATGAATCTCTGGGATACTGCGCTTCTGATGGAATTTATAGGCCAACACTGTTTAATTATTCATGATGCAAGATTCATAAAGCCAAGAGACTCCTAACGGAGCAGATGAAAACGATTCACTTATCCCATTTGGGTCAAATACTCAGGGTTGAGCCAAAATGCCTAACATAGTACAGACAATTCTTTTTTAGGCTGACAATTAAAAAATGCTAAGAAAAAAGATGCTATAGTCACAGTAATTAAATTCTTCAAGAACTTGTATCCTCATGATAATAATATTCCTTTATTAGTAATAATAAAAGGGAAAGTATTAATTTCTCTCAAAAATATTGAATAAAAGATAATTTTAATAAGTCCAAGGGGGTTGGTGATATTAATAAATTCCTTCTACCCAAGGCACAATACTAGATACTGAGAGTTTCTCAAGGTTAACTCAAATACAATTTGATAAGTGAAACTATTCTCCATTTTAATTATTTAATATAATTTCTAACTCTGCAAATTGTACTCCTGAAATATACTTTCTAAGCAAGTAACATCATTTCTTATAAGGCTCACATTTAAACTTTCTATACAAGGTAAGATTTTAGAAGATAAAACAATGAAATCATTCATAAAGACATTATGACTAAGGACAAAAATAAAAGAAATGGCAGAAGTTTTTCTGCAGGTAAAACTAAAACAAAAACGTGAAGGAAACAGAGTAGAATACGTTTGTGGTCAAATTTTAAGAGATATTACCACCAGGCAAGGTAAGAAGCTAGGTATTTTCAAATTTCTTACTTTAATGTAATCAACATCCTATCTTTGTGTTTGAGAACTGAGAATAGCATGTGCATTACTTTGGATATAATGACTTTTTCTTAAGGGAAGGATTGAATGTTCCCCAAGTGCCTAAATTCTATGATACCTCTACTGTTTGTCTAAATATTTTACTTCTGGTGAGTTTTATATTAACCCCAGTACTTCTACCTTAATGATCAGATTTGAATTTCTAGAATTCATTACTTTCTTTCTTGGAATGTCAACACTGCTAAAATTTGCAAACCTGCCTGCTTCAGCAAAGTTCAGGTTGCAATCATAAATCTATCTATTTGGATAGGAATTTCTCTAGTGCACAGGAATATCAAGTATCATAACTCTAAGTTTAGAAACGTTAAGTGTTTCCTCTTAACACTTAGGTTCTGGAAAGCAGCATCAAAAACAATTTTCATTAGAAGGACAGTGAAGAATAAAAACACATCTATTGATATTCAATCTTTAATAAATGTTAAAGGCATTCTCTAAAAGTCTGTTATGTACCTGCCAAAATTCATATCGATGTCCTAACCCCCCAGTATCTCAGAAGGTTATTTGGAAATAGGGTCATTACGGATATAATTATTTATTATGAAGTTGGGTTAGACTAGGTTGGGCCCCTAACTCAATATGGCTGACATTCTTATAAACAGGACATTTTGACACAGAGCTACATACACATATAGAACGCCATGTGAACACGAAGGCAGAAAATGGGTTGGCTTATCTACAAGCCAAGGAATGCCAAAGGTTGCCTGCAAACCACCAGAAGCTGAAAGATAGACAAGAAATAGATTGGTCCTCATAGCCCTCAGAAGGACCAATCCTACTGATGTCTTGATCTCAGACTTCTAGACTCCAGAACTGTGAAACAAAAAAGTTTTGTTGCTTAATCCACCTAATTTGTTGTACTTTGTTACCGTAGCCCTAAAAAACTAATATACCTGTAGATATATCATAGAATTTAGAAGCTTAATGCTGACCTGAGGCAACAGTAGTACTTCAAAGTACATTAAATTCAATAAATTTGCTATAAGCATGCAGGTTTTTATTGTTGTTGTTGTTTTCTGGAGATCAACTAATTCTTTTATTTGATCCATTTCCTAGAAAGATAATTAGAATTTTTGTTTGCTCACTCCAGCACACACAAACACTTACAAGTTAAAGATTCCTTAGTGCAGATTCCACCTTTCTTTTAAATTGTGTCACTTTGAAATGTCTCTTGTAATCCACTCTGTCTAAAGAAGGGCATTACCTGTAGAGTTAGCAGTATTTATTATTCACAAGGTAGCTCTCCTAACAGCGAGGCTGGAGATATGAAGATGAATAAACAAGGGTTTGCATCATTAAGAATCCCATAGCCTGCCCTGGGAGATTGATATATAAACAAGTAATCAAAATATACTGAGCTGAGTCTTGCTAAAACTGTAGTTCACATGTTATTGAGTGCTTTCTATCTACCAAAGACTGTTTTAGACACTTGGAAGTGTTCTCTCATTTAATTCTATAACAACTTTAAGAGGTGGGTATTATTATTATTCACACTTTACAGAGGAACAAACAGAAGAAAAGAGAAGGAAATCGCTCAAATTCACATGGCTAACAAGTGACAGACCCACGATTTGGCAAGACAAACCCATGCTGTTAGTCCCTCTGCTATAAGTGCTATGTGTGTTTGGGGATAAAGGATAAGGTCAAGGAAGTGAAAACAAAAATATGCATTTAAGTTGGGCCATGGGTGAATTTGACAAGGAGAGAAAGAGAGATGGATATATCTGGAGGAAGAAATCCCCCAAAATATGATGGCAGTCACTGGCAATCATAAGCAGTTCAGTGTGGATGAAGTTGATGAAAGATAAAGAAATGGGGACAGCAGGAGAGGCAAGACAGGATGCTTAAAAACATGGTGTGGGCACACTGAATGCCCTTGCAAAGCAGTTAAGAGATTTCTCTGTTCAAAAAAGAAGTCCCCACTGGGTTTTGAGCATATTAGAAATACAATCATCTCTGTGTTTTAGATGCACCCCTGGCAGCTACTGAAAGAGCACAAGTCAATTCTAAAGTTGAATCTGAGAATATATGCCCAGACCACACAAATGTCTGAGGGTCACCCTCAAATGGCTCAGAAAATAATTATACATATATATAACCATATGTAATTAACATAAAATTATAATTATTATATATTATATGCATATATAATAGAGGCGCAAAAAAGGTAAATGTTTACAAGAGATGAATTGGAGTAAAGTGTATGTAGGTGTTCTTTGTATTATTTTTATTTTAAAACTTTTCATAAATTTGAAGTTACTTCCACATTAAAAAGTTTTGAAAAACACGAAATGCAGACTGGTGCTACCAGGGTCTGGGAGGAAGGGGAAATTAGGATAGACTGCTTGATGGATCTTTGATGTGTTGAAAGTGTTTTGGAACTACACAGATGTGGCAGTTACACAATATTGTGAATGTATTTTTTTTTTTTTTTAAGTTTTTAAAAGTGCATATACCAGCTTTCTGAGGACTTAACTCTGCTTCCTAGGCATCACCCAAATGTCAGTTAGCATCCAGCTGCCTTAGGAATATTCTCCTGAATCGTAAAGATTGCTGGCATAAGCAATACAAGCCAAGGAATATTTTGAAATGACAAAGATTTTAATTGGCCAACTAAATATGCAATGGCCTGTGTAATCAGACTGCTTCCCCAGGAACTATTAGAAAAGAAGAAGGGATCATCAGTGTAACTTGGAGTAGGAGAACTAATTAACAATCCGAGAGGTATTGCTATGTTTGGGAGGCCTACTTAGGGTGAAAGCCTAGTTGGAAATCAACAAAGGTGCCCTCTCTGAAGAGAGATTTTAGAAACCATTTTAAAGGTACATTATCTTTTATAATAAATAATAAATTATTCAAGAAACATTATTGTAATTTGAATAAAATTCATTTTACCAGTAAGAACTGGAAAAAAGGTTTAAAATTAAGGCTTTACAAGAAGTATCAATAGTGTATTATTTAAAATAAGTAGTGTTGCTCTAAGTATTGATAACATTTTTATTTCTTCTGAATATTTGATCTCAACTAAGCCTAATAAACTTCTGATGGGAACAGAACAGATATTATAAAACTTATTTTTCATATGAAGACTACATATCTAGCAGTAGCGGAATCTGAAGTAGCTCGTCCTACAATACCCTAGTTATACACCAAGTCAGATCAGTTTCCCAACTCCAGAATACAGAGTTTTCTATTATGCACTGGCTTTTAATTCCATTGCAGTGGATAACTCTAAGAACAATTATTTTTTATTTTTCAGTTGAGTTGATTCAACTCACTTACTATAGATGTAGTAAGTGACTTTTTTTAAAAAGTCATTAAATGGACAGAACCTTCTTGATATCCCAGGAACTCTTTGTTCCCTTTTATTCCAAAGAAGACCTGGTCCAGGAAACACAAAACATGTGAAAACGTTGAATTCAAATATGCCAAAGACTACTATTGAGGGAAAAGGGTTATTCATCATATGAGGATAATGCACATCCAGTTTTTTTTTTTCTTTTTTAGGTAATAGAGTATCTGCCTACATTGATTTGAAAATGTGCCTCACTCATTCAGATTTGTTTATTTGATGGCCTCAGTTCCCCAGAACATAGTAATGGGCCAGACAGTAAAGCAGTGTTGATGTAAGAAATGTTATTAAAGTTTCTAAGCTTAACTACTTCAAGAGTTATTTTAGGCCCACAGATAGTTAATATTCTATTTTATATATACTATCCCAGAAGTTCCAAGAGGTTTGAAGATTAGGATAACTGGTGGAAGGAGAGGGAGACTCACTGAGAGAACATATGGCCACATGAATGAAACCACAAAAGCAGGCAAAGGAACAAAAAGTACATTTATTAATCCAGTTATTTATTCATTGACCCAATCATTATTTATTGAATATTAATAAGTGCCAGACACCATATCAAGTGTTGAAGAGACTAAGCTGAATCAAGCTCAGCCCACAGCTCTCAAAGTGCTTCTACCCTAGAAGAGTGGCAGACATTCAGTGTGCAATCATGAACCAGTATAATATGTGTTTGCTTGAGACATAAAGGTAATAAAAAGAAGAAAATGCATTACCATGTTGGCAAACAGGCTTACAATCTTTAATAAATCATGGGTGCATCTTTGTATATGAATAAAACAAAAATTTACTTGAATTAATAACTGTGCCTTAGATTGCCTGTGGTCACCACTAAACAGAAGTGAGTTTTGAAGCAAGGATTCTAAGGCCTTAAGTGATAGTGAAGCCAATAGGTGGAAGAAGCCTCGATCTCTAAAGGACTGCATGGAGCAGACTCCTCATTAACTCACACTGAAATGTGAATGAGAGATAAACATTGTGTTAAGCCTCAACTTTGACCTAGTTATTTACTAAATAATGACTATGTGTCATGCAGTACTCTAGGTGTTACCTCATACATTATCTCATTAATCTCACTTATAAACATGATGATGACTGAATCATTATGACATGCAGCACATTGTTTGAAAACAATAATAAAGATGGCAATGTCTGCTGATGACAAGGAACACAGAGAGATGGGTTCTCTCATACATTCTAATGAAAGTACTAATTGTCATACTTTTTCTGCAGGCAAGGTTTGACCAATTTGCACTAAAATTTGACCAACTTCATTAACTGTCTAAAACAACAACCTTATCTTTTGACCCACTAATTCTATTTTCAGGAATTTATAATTAGAAATGTCCTAAGGTAGAAAGAGATATATGAGGTTGTTCTTTGCAGTACATTATAATTATGAAAAATGGAAGCAATGTAAATTACTATCAATAACAATATGTATATATTTAAAATGATTCTAGTGTGCATATTTGACAAAATAGAACTGCCATTAAAAACATACATTTACAGAATAATGATGTGAGAAATGTTTGCAAATAAATTCATATAACATATATTCCATTAAAAATATTTCAATTACTTAAAAATATACATGTAAATAAGAAGATGGAATTAAATTAAATCATCTTGAAAACACTGGTTTCCTCTGGATAATGAGATTAGAAGTATACTTTTATTTTCTCCTTTATATGTGTTTATTTTCAAATGTTATATAATGATCACATATTATTTTTAAACTCAAAATATGTGTTATAAAAATAAAGAAGGCAACAAATTTTCAAATCCATTTTTGAAAGGTTTCCACATAAACTTGTTAAAATTAAAAAGTGCTAGTGTTTGAATCTGTAAGTTTTATTAGGAAAATTCACTTAAATGAAACAGCTCATTCCCTGAAGATGTTAGATAAGTGAGGTGTATTACCGCATTTCTAAAGTTGTCTACCATCTGTGAGTTTATTTTTGCCTATGTTTTTCCAAATCTAATTTTAATATTGTTTTCATGTATAAATGTCTAAGCAATTCACTTATGGTGATTAATTTGATAGCTTGCATTTCTCCAGTTTTTGGTTCTGCCAAAAATATTCATCAGTAAACAACTTCATAAAAGTTGCAAAATATTTTTCCTATTTTACATATGAATAAAATAAAAGTAGAAGTATGTTAATAGCTGGCATACAAAACAAAACACGCCAGTACCAGCGCTCTGTTGCAGCCAGCTCAGGAGCCTATTCTGCACCTCCTTCCCAAGTCTACACCAGTGGTATTATCTTGGTAGCTAGAAATTGGCTACAGTACAGGAATATGTACAACTAGGAATGCCTCAAATACTCTATCAAGGCTTTTTATTTTTTAATTTTTTTCCCAGTAAGCCAGATTACCAGCACACCACTGTATATAACACAAGAGTGTGTTTCTTCTAATAGTGCTTAATTAGCCCAGGGCTAGGAGCCTGTTAAATATTCAAAAAAGATCTCAGGCTCCACAGCTTAGATATCTTGGTTTTGATTTTTGCCTGTTATATTCAAGCACCTGAGACAGCGTCTCTATACCACAATTGCTCAATGAATATATCTTTCGTGTTTTTACTAGACAATCTGAAGATGATGAAACTTTTCCCTCAAGTTATGCATGCATCATCCTACCTTGAACTTTCAGCCTTCACTCAAACCTGGCCTATTTATCAATTGTCTTTCCATTAGTTCCTTAAGTGATAATCACATTTCTTTCTCATGTTTACTGCCATATAATCTAGCTCATGTATCAACAACTCACAAGTCACCAAGTATCTTCTCATTCACAAGCCAAATATTTTCCTCCTCTTTATTTCACTTTCTCTGGAATATTTCACAATGTCTATGGAATCTTCTTTCTTGAAACTTCTTTCTCACTAGACGTTGGAGGCACTGGCATATTCTAACTGCATGTTCTACCATATTTTTTTTTGCCATTTTTAAGTTTTACTTTTCTTAATCTCTCACTGTAACAATAGGATTTATGCAAAGTTTAACAGTCATCTCTTTCAGCTTATTGCTTTATGATTTCCTTTCAAAACATGTATGACTTCATCTCTCACCTCTAATCTAAAACATTCACTTCTATGAATTTTGTCTTATTATTTTCCGATGTTCACTCTGACATTTCTAACTACCTACTTGGCATTTCCGTTAAAAACGTAGGCTTTACATCAAATTTGGCTAAAACCAAATTTATTATTTTTCTGACAAATGCCCTTTCTCAAATAACTTTTGTTTCCGTGTGCTAGGGGGTGGTGTTTCTGCCCCTTGCTGCCACAGTTGCTCTCACCTACCGGAATCTTTTCCAGCACAAGCATTACACATTGCTGCAAGATGAGTCAGTTGTCCTGCAAAGCTCCTTCCTCCAAGAAGTTCTCAGCAACAACTAAAATGGATTGCTCATTTGGGTGTTTTTCCTAAGCATTACATCTTCAGTGCTGGCTTTGTCTACAAAAGCCAGAATCCTCTGTGATGCTGTGTCACTTTCCTGAGTTGCAGGACACGGCACCCTGCAAGCATGGCAGCAGGCCAGTTAATTGAACAAGGCTTAATTATGTACTGATAACTTTGAAAATCTTAATTCCTCTGTGAGAAATGCCTAAGCATATTATCAGGAAGTGGGATTATAAAATGTTTCCAGATCAAATTAAGCATCTACAGGTGAATTAATATAGAATTAAGCTTAGAAAGCTTAACTTAAGTAGAAGTTGAATGAATTGTGTTCATTCTTTGAAACCTATTGATTTGCAGAAACAATATTCCACAGGAGGCAATTCAGACTGAAAATAATTTAGAAAAAAAATAGTTCAGAAAAAACAATAGTTCTAGAGATAAATAGGTCATTTGAAGACTAACCTCTGCCATTAGGGATTTCTAAAGATAGGCTGACTCTATCTATTTAATAATTATTTTGTTCATTAACTCTTTGTGTATAGAATTGTAACTGATACCGACCAGGCACGGTGGCTCATGTCTGTAATCCCAGCACTTTGGGAGGCCAAGGCGGGCACATCACCTGAGATCAGGAGTTCGAGAACAGCCTGACCAACAGGGAGAAACCCCGTGTCTACTAAAATAAAAAATTAGCTGGGCATGGTGGCGCACACCTGTAATCCCAGGTACTTGGGAGGCCAAGGCAGGAGAATTGCTTGAACACGGGAGGCGGAGGTTGCAGTGAGGTGAGATTGCGTCATGGCACTCCAGCCTGAGCAATAAGAGCAAAACTCCATCTCAAAAAAAAAGAAAAAAATTGTTACTGATACCATGGGAGGTGGTTTGATGAATAATGTGGATTTATGCAAGATAGTGGTAAATATTAAGAAATAGCAGGGATTTGGAGTTAAGTAGTAGCCTAACTCCACCAGCATAGTTTCTGGGAAAACTTGAGGGATTCCTTAATTTCTCTAAACATCAGTTTCTGCGTCTATAAAATTAGAGTAAGAAAGTTAACTTACAGGTTTATTGTGTGGATAGAGATAACGTACATATTATATCATGCTTCTCCATAGTAGACTTTCAGTAAATGCTATTTATTATTATTTATGAAGCTGAAGAGAATGAGCAGATATATATAGCAACAAAATGTCCTTTATACCTTAATGCTTAAAGCAGTAATTCTCAAACTTTTTGGTCTCTACATTTCTTTAGACTTCAGAAATGTTTGAGGATTCTAAAAAGAGGTTTTGTTTTTTTTAATATTTAGAATATCTCTATGGATATTTACCATAATATGCTTAAATTTTGAAAAACGTATATTATGTATCAATTTATCTTTAAGCAACAACTATAAACCCATTATATATTAATATAAATATATTTTATATAAAATAACAATATTTTCAAAAACAAAATCATTTAGTGAGAAGAGTTGTGCCATTTTACACTTTTGCAAGTGTATTTAATGCTAGGATTAATATAAGACAGCTGGATTGCCATATCTGCTTCTTCATTCAATCTGTCATGATATGGTGTTTTACTTAAAGTATTAGAAGACAGTCTGCCCACGCACAAATATGTAGTTGAAAGGGTACCAAGAACCCCGAGGCATCCTCTTATCACACTTTGAAAACTGCTTGCGTTAAGAAGTCAGCCAAGACATCTTCTTGGAAGAAGTGAGCCAATTCAACAATGACAATGATGATGATAATTACAATAACAGCAATAATAAATGAATGATAATTGGCAGAGACACGACAAGAGAACATTCTAGGCAGTGCTAACATTTGTGGCTAAGGTTGGAATGTGGAACTGAATGTACCATAAGGTCAGCGGGAGCAACAGATCTCTACAGAAGAGAACTAAAAAGAAATTGGAGATGGAATTTCAAGTGTGGGGAAAACACAGGGATACAATTAAGAATAAGCACACTTTGATGTATATTTTGTATTGATTTGTTTTCAGTATGTTTGCAATGAATAATGTTCTCATGTTTTTGAACAAGATGCTCCTTTTAAGGGAAAGTATAGTTTCAGTTATTCAGAAGAGTTAATAACACTGATGTTTGGGTAGAGAGTACCTGTAGAGTTATAGACCACTTGCATACATACTAGCATGCCCCAGTGATCTCTAGCCCATAGTCTGAGAACAAATGATTTCTTCTCAGAGCTAAATTGAGCAAATAAAGTGTCCCAGAGGGATTAGGACAAGGTGGAGATCCTGCCTCTCCTATATAAAGCAATTCATCATGACCAGAGTTACAAACAATCCTCAAGAAAGATGTGAGGAATTAAAAAATGAGTGACTTGAGGAAGCTAAGAAAAGACAGGCTGAATTTTGAAGAGAACTAAAAAGAGGACTTACTGCTGAAATAAAGTCTCAGCAGAACATAAAACACCTTTTCTTGAATTTGTTTGGTACTATCAGGTTCTCAATTCCTGACAGATTTTTTTTTAAGGAAAGAAATTAATGACAATTATTTTAAATGTAAAGCATTATCAAAATAGTACATAATAACCACTGCATGCAAAATAAGTTGAAATAGAAATAAATGATGGTAGAGAGAGCAATAGAAGATTGTTGAACTGATACGAAAGCAAAGTAACAAGGCCAAAGGTTAAAATCACCTGGGAGGCAGAGTTGTCTGAATTGGAGACCGGCTACGGTAAGACAGAAATCCAGGGGAGAAGGTGGTAGAGTCAGGGAGGAGGTGACTTTCTAAAGAAATGAAGAATTCAAGAAAATGCATGCAAAAAGAGGGAGAGCCTTAAGTCCAGAAATTAAACTTTAAGGGACATTCAAAATAAATTAGCAAGAGGAACAAAAGCATTGAGGAGGATAGGGAGTAGTAAAATCTAATGAAGAAAATTTTGTGAAGACAGAGTGATTTGGAGGAGAAAGTTAAAAAGAAAGGTAAAAAACTAACAGTGTCATCGGTACCTTGCTTATTTTCAATAAAACTGTAAATATTTATTGAGCATATAATATATAAAGGGCACTCTTTTAGAAGCTTTACATCAGTGTTGCTCAAAATGGGGCCAACGGACTATTGCCAATGAGCAAACTATTTGCTATCAATTTGTAATGAGATAAGTAAAGAAATCTGAGCAAACTTTGAAAGACTTTTATAGGAATTCAACACAGTAACAGCACTGAACCTAATAACAAAAATTTGTTTCTATTTTTTATTTAATTTCTCTTACAATTGACTTTTGATATTTTATCAATCTGCAATTGATAATAACTTATAGAAAATGTTCATTCACCACAGATGGTTTGAGAAGCACAACTTTACATGCTTTATCTGATTTCTTTTTCACAGCCATGTCACGAAATAAATGTTATTCTTATGTGAAATTTACAGGTGAAGAATTGAGGCACTAGGAAAACTGTCACAGCTACTAAGTAGTAAGACATTTAACCTATACAGGTAAGTAAAATTTGAAAAAACTAGGTGAGGAGGCAAAAGGAGAAACCAGGGAAGAAGAGAGATTTTTTTTGTAGAATGTTACAATATATTTTCAGGTTATGTCATATGAAGAGATAATCTTTCTAGTTTCTTTTGTGAGGAACCAGGACATGATTCAATAATATTTATTTACTAAATCACACGTACTTATAGGACAATGTCAAATGAAGTTGAAAGTTAATGGTATTGATGTTGACTTGAGAATTATTATTCTATTTCTCATATATGTGTTGAAGGTCTACTACATGTTCAATATCATATTATGCAGAATGGAGGTCACTAGGGTCAGCTGATGTTCAAATAGTGTAAAGGTAAGAAAGTTATTAGTCTTTCTAGACCTCAGCATCCAAGTCTATAAAATGGTCATAATAGAATCTTTCCCCCATTTGAGAATTAAATGATGTGGTCCATGCAATATTTAGCACAGTGCATGATTAATGCAAGAGGCAAAAAAAACCAAATGGGACTGAGAGAATTAGTACACTCAGGAGCCTACATTTTCCCCAAGAGGATTGGATAACCACGTATTCGGCCAGAGTATAAAATTCCCCTAGTGCTCACTAAAATCACTAACTGAATTTGGTACTTTACCACCCTTTTGATTCAGAATCAAGGATTTCAGCCATGCATAGACAGTTCAGTCTCCTTGATTGATTTCCTTACATCAAGGCTCATATAGGTATTAATTGTTTGGATTTGACTACAAAATATATCTGCCTTGCTTATAATAAACCACCCTGGTGCTCAATAGTTTCTAGAGTAAACTACTGTCTCTCCATACTACTTTCTCTCCGATTCATTCCTGTATGAGATACCATCCAGATGTAATCACAGAAATAGCCTAAGTCTCTTTCAGACCCACCCACACAAGATTGCTGAGTGTCAAGGACTGTGCTTTAGGTCTGGCAAGAGAGCATTCCCTAGGCAGCTCTTCACACTGTGAAGACATCAAAGTCAATGAGGTTGGGACACTGGATCCAATGCTTATACCCCATGATTTATCCCGGAAAACCTCTCTTTTATTTCCATGTAGACATAAAAAGAAATGGACTATAAACAAATTAAAATTTCTTTAACATTTGTAGACACAACTTCTTTCTGGGCCAAGAAAATAGAAATTCTGGAATATAGAGTGTATCTAACTTTTGGCCACAATATAACTGCAAAGAATCCAAACAATTAGTTGCAGCTTCTAATGACTGGTACTTCTACTTCTACATGTTCCCAAAAATGATAAAAACAAAAACACAAACAAAAACCACACCTTCAGTTCTTGAGCTCTGTCATAGTATTTGGATGACAACATTCAACACTTTAATAGTCCAATATTAGCTGGTTGAACTATTATGGGAAGAAGAGATGCCAACTTTCAAAGAAAGAAGAGAGAATAGCAGTTTCTTCTTACCGTCCCAGCTCTTTATGATTTTGTATATGTCTGATCTTCTAAGCTGTAAGCTTCCTGAAGGCTTACCATTTTCTTAGGGTCATGTGGGTGGCGTTAGTTATGAAGCATGTTGCCTCCTTTAATTTAATATTGTTTATTGGTCTAGCTATCTTATGAGTATTTCATAAATACCTACAATACACTATTATGAGGCCAAAGGGTAATTAGAGCACACATAAAAATTCCTACATGACTTATAAAAATACATATTATAACTGAAATTTTCAATTAACTCTTATTAACACAGTGCCAGGCCTACATTAGTAGCTCTCCAAATATGTATTATTAATATGTTAATAATATGGATTTTTTAAATTATTGTTTATTGTATCCAAGAATCCCACAGCAAAAAATAATTCTGTACTGTCAATTTTCATTCATATATGCTATAAAATAATTACTTCTCATAATATTTTTGTTTTAAATAAAAGCTCAAAAATTCCTAACAACCCCTGATAACAGCTTTATAAATAAGGCTCCTAATTATAATTTCTTCTTTAAAAATATGTATTTGATACACAAAAATATGCTATTATAGTACTTAACTGCAAACTATTTAGGACTTGCCTATTACTTAAACATATTATAAGGACTCTCTTGAAATAGGTCTGTGTATGGCTTATCATTATAGCATAAAATTATAAATATATTGACGGCAATAGTTTTATTTTGCATCTTTAAGTTTAACTAGACATTAATTTCCTTCAGATTATTTCAGAAATTATTTAAAAATGTGAACCCAGAAAAAACTTCCATGGTTTCTCATGATCTTGTTTTCTACAATGAAATAATATCTCATTGACCTGGAAGCCAACTATTTGTCAATCTCTGCTTACCATAACAAACTCAAGAACTAGAAAATTAGCATGTATAGCCTCTGATTAACCAAAGAAATGTCACTGAGTTTATGCGCTAGTTAAAAGAAAGTTATCAGTCATTGTTTCCAAGCATATTTGCAATTAAATTCACATGTGTATGTGCATGCACACATACACGCACCTGAAAAAACTTGGGGATTTGTTTAATCCCTAACAAAGTGGAAACAGGAAATGAGAATTGTTGGTGTAGCTAATTTTTTTAAAAAATGCGTTGAAATTTATTTGTGCATTCATTAAATAAATATATTTTAACTGAGTTTAGCAATGGGCTGAGCATTAAGAAAATGATGAACAACAAAACAAATTACTGCTCTAAGATCATGTAATTTAATCTAGAGGAAGAGATGGGCTATGAGCTGAGCATTAAAAATAAAATACCCTCTTATTTCTTATGTTAACAGAGTGTCTCCCACCACTGAGGCAAAAGATGCTAGATCTTTGCTCTTTCAGACTCTCTGCGGCTGGAGAATGGGTACATGTATTAGCCAATGAAACCTTAGTGGCATCTGCTAGTGTCTTCTCAAAGGGTATTTCTTCCTTAATGAAATGTGAAATAGTGAAAAATAAACATCTCCTAAGTGCAGACACAATACTTAGAAATGCTGCAGCTGCCTTGCAACCATAAGAAAAAAGCCAAGGGGATTGCAGAGCACCAACATCCCTGAATTGCTAAATTAAATAACCCTAAAACTTCCCACATTCAACGTTCTTCTCAATAGAAAAATAAATCCTCATTTTTTAAGTCACTTGTATCTGGGTATTCAGTAACTTGTTACCAAAAGAATCACAACTCACTTGTAGATTAGAAAGTGGGTAATGAGGAACTGGAAACAGAGGTTAGACTGCTCTTGGATGAGAAGGAGCCATTGACGATGGGAGAAGTAGCTGGATCTGGAGTTTGGGGAGGAGTTTGTGGGATTTTTTGTTTGTTTGGGTTTGGTTTGGTTTTTAAGAGAGAAAAATTTGAGCATATTTAAATAATTATTGGCAGGATCAAATACAGAAGAGAAGATAAATGATACAGAAAAGAGAAGGATCATCTTTAGGTTGAGATACCTCAGAATGAAAGAAGGTGGTATGTCCAGCACCATATTGCTCCACAGAACACTAGTGATCCCTCCCTCTTTCTAAAAACACTTTCTTCTGATGTCTGACCTTCAGGATCATGCAAAAGCAAAACAAAACAGAGCAAAAGAAAAAAATATTTTCTTCTTTTTGCACTCATGACATAAACACTAGTGATTTCCCTCCTCTCTCTCTCTCTCTCTCTGTTTCTTCTCACTTTCCAATGCTTTCTCTACTTTTGCTGAAATTCCTAACACAACACTGAGGTATACCCGGGGCCTCAGTCCTTACTCCTCTTCTACTTTCCATAGTTCTAAATCCCATCAATATCACAATGACATCCAAATGTACATCTCAGGCCTTAATTCATCTCTGTACCCTGGACTGTCTCCTTAATATGTCAGTTTGGATTCTTCAAATCCTGAAATCTCAGAACTCCTGGTTGTGCAACAATTACCTATCACCCATCTCCCTAACTCCTATTACACACACCACACACATGCATGCAAAATACATGCTTCTTCTACTTCCAGGATTTCACTCTTGCATAAATGCCAATCTTGTCCACCTAGCTGCCTAAACCAAAGACCTGGAATTATCCTCGGTTCTTTTCTTTTTCATCATATCCACCTCCTCTTATATTCAACCCATAAGATAGCCTTATTGCTTTATTTCATACATACTGAATCTCAACTTTAGGTCAAGCCACTATTATCTCTCAGCAAGACTACTGTGAGATCATTCCTGTTTCTTCTGCTCTTGCTTGCCTATAAGAATTTAACCTTCGGGTGTCATCTAAAGTTGTCTTTTGTAAATACAGATAAGATCACCTCTCTTCCTTATTTAAAATCCTCAAAGGGCTTCCTATTACATGTAAAATAAAACTCAAATTCTTTAGCATGACCTCTAAAAATCTAAATGATCTGAACTTGTTTATCCTTACAGTTGCATCGCTCCCCCAATTTCCTATATTTGTCTCACTCAGGTCACACTTGTCTTTATGCTTTGCAAACCTAGCCTCTGTGAATATAACTCCCTACACTTATGTGGTTCAAAATCTGCACAACCACATGTATAAACCCTGATTCAGGGCGTTGAAACCTGCTGTCCTCTGTTCTTGGTACTATTCCCCCTAATTTTGGAATGGCCTGACTTCTCAATACAAATGTCATTTAATAAGGATGAAAATTATGATGATAATAATGATAATGATAATTAAGCCTAATGTCCTCCTCAACTCATTCACAACCCTTCTGTGTCTTTCTCTGTGCCTCAGGATATCCTTCACGAACATGTCTAGATTCCCTTATCATGAATTCTGATTGGATGTTCTGATAGTAAGCAATGCTAGAAGATTAAAAAATGGGAAGAGATAGGTTACGGTATCAACCTCCCATGTTTCTTCCCTGCCAAGCAACTCCTCTTTCATGGATTAGTTTCCTTATCACCACAGCTCTTGTCAGGGAATCCATATACAAGAGCAGCTAAATCACACAGAAAATAATCACCTTTATAGTAAGATTATGGAGACTGAAGGAAGATCATATGCTGAGCTCCAAAATACACCAGTGATCATTTTACACAGCTACTGCTCCCACCAAGCTCTGGTAAATACTTTCATTCTTTCCTTTTGCCTCTTCAGGCTTATAGGGAGTAATGGCTTGGCTTTCTACTGTTACTATTACCTGGGTGATTTTCCACATACTGCTGGTTCCATTAGCTAATCCTAAACATCTATAAATGGCCCCTTTATTAAACTCTCTTCATCTTAACTCTTGAATGAGCCAATTGGTCTTTGACAGATACTATAGCTATATTTATTGAATGCTTCCTGTAACCCAGGTGCTATTCTAAATACATTGCACATATTTAAATCACATTGACACTAATATGTAAATACTGACAGGGCTCCAATTTTACAAATGAGAAAACTCAGAAACAGAGAGTCTAAGTAACTTGCCTGACGTTACTCAGGCAATAAGTGGTAGAATCTGAACCTCAGTCCATGTTCTCAACATGCTGTATTGCTTCCCAAGAGGTATCATTCCTTGCCACCCTAGTTCTTGCTGCCTTCTCCACATCCTCACCTCCTGTCTTGTCACTGCTTCATGTCACCTCTTTACTCTCTCCTTAGAGCTTATCAGTTTTAAAAATATCATTTATATTTATTTATGATGATGATAAATTATATATGTCACCATCACTGGGCCAAGTGTGCCCAAATATCTGGTTAAACATTATCTCTGGGTGTATCTGTGAGGGTGTTTCTAGAAGAGATTAGCATTTGAATTGATATCTTACTAAAGCAGATGCCCCCCCCCCACCCCCAAGTAAAGCAGATGGTTGTATATCATCCAATCACTTATGGGCCTAAATAGCACAAAAAGGTGGAGGAATGTTGAATTTGCTTTCTGCCTGATAGTATGAGCTAGGCCATCATTCTTTCTGCCTTCTCACCTGTACTGGAATCTATACCATTATCTCTGCAGTTCTCAGGCCTTCAAACTACACTGGCTTTTCTGGGTCTCCCGCTTATAGATGACAGATTGTAGAACTTCTCAGCCTCCATAACAGTGTAAGCCAATAACATAAAATAAATCTTTATAAACATATATATAATATGTTTATATATACACACACACACACCCATATATACACACAGGCTAACCTTGTTTTATTGTGGTTTCCTTTATTATACTTTCCACATAGTGCATTTTTTATAAATTGAAAGTTTATGGCAATCACGTATCAAACAAGTCTATCAGCACCATTTTTCCAACAGCATCTGCTCACTTCCTGTCTCTGTGCCACATTTTGGTAATTCTCAAAATATTTAAAATGTTTTGATTACTATTGTGTCTGCTAGGGTGATCAGTGATTGATATGGTTTGGATATTTTGTCCCTGCTGTATCGCACATTAAAATGTAACCTCAAATGTTGGAGGTAGGCCTATTAGGAGGTGTTTGGGTCATGGGAGTGGATCTCTCATGAATGTATTGGTGCCTCCTCATAATAATGAGTCAGTTCTTGCTCTTTCACATGAGATTTCGTGGTTTAAAAGAGTGTGGCCTCTACTCCCCTTGCTCCAGCTCTCACCATGTTAAGCCATGTTTGTGAGATTCCTGAGGTTCACAGGCCAAAATAAAGCCCCCTTCTTTATAAATTATCCAGCCTCAGGTATTTATTAATTGCAATGTGAATGGGCTGACACTGTGATCTTTGATGTTACTTTTGTAATTGTTTTGGAGTGCTGTGAACTGCAGCCATCTAAGATGGCAAACTTAATTCATAAATGTTGTGTATGTCCTGATTGCTCCATCAGCTGGCCATTCTCAAGTCTCTCTCCTTCTGCTCCTGCCTCCCTAGTCCCTGAGACACAACAGTGTTAAAGTTAGGCCAGTTAATAACCCTACAATGCCCTCTCACTGTTCAAGTGAAAGAATAGTCACACATCTCTCATTTTCAATCAAAAGTTGGAAATAAGCCTAAAAGTGTTACCTACTGAACACACAAATGATAAAAAAGCAAAATAATGTGTTATTGTTGATACAGAGAAAATTTTAGTAGTCTGGATAAAAGAACAAAACAGCTACAACATTCTCTCAAGCTAAGCCTAATCCAGAGCAAGATCCTAGCTCTCTTCAATTCTATGAAGGCTGTTAGAGGTGAGGAAGCTACAGAAAAGAAGTTGGAAGCAAGGTTGATTTGGTTCATCAGTTGAAGGAAAGAAGATGTCTCCATAACATAAAAGTGCATGTAGAAAGTGCTGACGTAGAAGCTGCCACCAACTTATCCGAAAGATCTAGCTAAGATCACTGATGAAGGTGGCTATAGTAAGCCTGGCTTGTAGGCTTTCTTCTAAAGAAACATGATACCAGAAGATGATACCATCTAGGAATTTCATAGCCAGAAAGAACAAGTCAATGTCTGGCTTGTAGGCTTCAAAAGAAAGACTGACTCTCTTGTTAAGGGCTAATGCAACTAGAGACTTAAGTTGAAATTAATCATCATTTATCCTTGTGGAAATCCTAGGACCCTTAAGAATTATGCTAAATCCTCTCTGCCCGTGCTCTATAAATAGAATATCAAAGCATGGAGGACAGAACACCTGTTCACAGCAAGGATTACTGAATATTTTAAGTCCACTGTTAAGACCTACTGTCCTGGAATAAAATGTCTTTCAGAATATTACTGCTTATTGACAATGCACCTAGTTACTCAAGAGCTCTGATGGAGATATACAAGAGATTAATGTTGTTTTCATGCCTGCTTACACAACATTCATTCTACAGTCAATGAATCAAGAGGCAATTTCAACTTTCAAGTCTTGTTATTTAAGAAATACATTTCATAAGGCTATAGACAGATTGATAATGATTACTCTGATGGATCTGGGCAGAGTAAATTGAAAACCTTCTGGAAAGGACTCAGCATTATAAATTCCAATAAGAGCATTCATGGGAGGAGATCAAAATATAAACATTAGCAGAAAAAAGTCAATTCTAACCCTCATGGATGACTTTGAGAGGTCAAGTCTTTAGTGGAGGAAGTAACTGCAGATCTGGTATAAACAGCAAGAGAACTAGAATTAAAAGTAGAGCCTAAAGATATAAATGAATTGCTGCAGTCTCGTGAACAAACTTCAATGAATGAGGAGTTCCTTCCTATGGGGAAGCAAAGAAAGTGGTTTTTGGAAATGGAATCTCCCAGAGAAGATGCTATGAACATTGTTCAAATGACAACAAATGATATAGAATATACATAAATGTAGGTGATAAAGCAGCAGCATAGTTTAAGAGGTTTGATTCCAATTTTGAAAGAAGTTCTACTGTGGGTAAAATCCTATCAAACTGACTTGCACATTATAAAGAAATCTTTCTTGAAAGGAAGGATCAATCAATGTGACTAACTTCATTGTTGTTTTATTTAAAAACAAACAAACAAACAAAACCCTACCAATCCCAATCCCCGCACTTTGGGAGGCCAACGCAGGAAGATCACTTGAGCCTAGCAGTTCAAGACCAGTTAGGCAACATAACAAGATCCCATCTCTACAAAACACACACACACACACACACACACACAACAGTAGCCAGGTGTGTTGGCATACACCTGTTGTCCCAGTTACTTAGCAAGAACTGCTACAGCCTGGCAGGTGGAGGCTGCAGTGAGCCATGACTGTACCAGTGCACCCCAGCCCATGCAAAAAGAAAATATGAGACCCTTTCTCAAAATAAAATAAAATAAAATAAAATAAAATAAAATAAAATAAAATGACATGACATGAAATGAAATAAAATATAAATTACCATAGCCACCCTAATCTTCAGCAACTACCACCCTGATCAGTCAGCAGCCATCACCATTAAGACAAGACCTTCCACCAGCAAAAAGATTAAGACTCACTGAAGTCTCCAATGATCATTAGTACTGTTTAGCAATAAAATATTTTTAATTAAGGTATGTACATTTTTAGACAAAATGTTATACATTTACTAATATACAGTGTCATGTAAACACAATTTATATATGCATTGGAAAACCAAAAAATGTCTATTACTCACTTTAGTGTGTTATTTACTTTATTGTGATGGTCTGGAACTGAACATACAGTATTTCTGAGGTATCCCTGAATCTCCCATTGTACTATTAGTCATCTATCTATCAAGTAATCTCTCTCTCTCCTGTGGGCTCTGTTTCTCTGGATAACATTGACTAATGCATTTAAATATGAGTTTGTGTTCTGTCTCTACTGTGGAATGATAGGTACTAGAGACGAGGAAAACAGATCTGTTCATATCAGTATCCACCGTGTACAAATGATACATATTGTAAGTATTCAACAAAACATGATTTACATGTCAGCATAGCAATAAGAAAATTTGAATGTGAAAGCCGGCAAGAAAATTAGGCCAGGCACCGTGGTTCACGCCTGTAATCCCAGCACTTTGGGAGGCCGAGGTGCGTGGATCACGAGGTCAGGAGATCGAGACCATCCTAGCTCCCACTATGAAACACCCTCTCTACCAAAACAATACAAAAAATTAGCCGGGCTGGTGGCGGGCCCCTGTAGTCCCAGCTACTCGGGAGGCTGAGGCAGGAGAATGGCGTGAACCCGGGAGGTGGAGCTTGCAGTGAGCCGAGATCGCACCACTGCACTCTAGCCTGGGCGACAGAGCGAGACTCTGGCTCAAAAGAGAGAAGAAAAGAAAAAAGAAAGAAAGAAAATTAATGGAATTTGCATGTGATAGCTTTTATTTTCTCTGTAAAGCAAAAACGGGTAATCTGCTCACAGTAAGGGCACGGTGGATAGATCAAATGTCTGTTAGAGGTGGAGAAGTTTTGAAATCCTCATTGCACAAATCGGGAAACTAAAGAAGAGCAATCAAATTGCCAGGTTCTGCTAAGGTTGGTCAGTGTGAACTGAAAGTGTTCCCAAACTTCCCTGTTCTCTGAGGTTCTAAAATAATGCTTGGCCTCCCTGATGCAAGCACAAAGAAAACCCTATGGGGGTCAACAAAAATGCAGAATAAGGCTGCTGATATGTGGAAAACGCAATGGCTCCAAAGTTTTAGCAATCTGAAGCCATTTAATGGGGAAAAAAACTGTCCAACATATCTCAGTAGGCTCTAAAAGCATTACTCTATTAGTGCAGGCAGTACCAGTTGAGCTTACTGTATAGGAAGAGCAAAATGTTCAGGAATTGGAATCAGTTCAGCCATGCACTAGCTATGAGATCATTGGCAAATTATCTAACCTCTCCAAGTCTCAGGTTTTGCTTCTATAAATTGAAACATGTATAAAGAGTTTTGAGCCTGGATACTAATCTTTAATGAACTTAAGCTTTAATTAACCATACCTATGGAACAGGTCATTTTACTATAATACCAAATAAAACAAAAGACACCAATCGACAGGAAACCATAATAGATCTTCACACAAGTACTTGGTTTTTTTTTTTAATATATGCCCTTGCAAATTGCAATCTTGAAGCAGCAGAAAAAAACACCGAAGAAAATATTTTCTTTAATGTTAAAGGGCTACAAAATGTAATATATGTGTGTGAGTTTGTGTGTATATATATACATACATACACAACTATATACTGCAGTATCTATCTATCCAAGTGTATATTTATATATACACACATATATACACATATATGTATATAAACACACATATGTATATATGTAGATAGATAGATAAATAGATAGACAGACAGACACTGCAGTATATAGTTGCAAACATCCAGCCATTGAGGCCAGGAAATATAAAAAATAAACTAACATAGTAAGGGCATTTTCAAGTTTTAACTTTTTTGAGAAATGTTCCATTTTCTTCAAGGAACAAAATTAAATAAAGTAAAATAAAGAATATATATATATATTTGAAAGACCAAAATCCACACATTTGTGTTTAAATTAATAGTTGTAATTTTTAGCTTATAAATCAGCTATGCAGAAGTTGCCTTATCGAGACTGGGAGAAAAGATGGTAGAAGGTGGAATAAATGTATACCAGATCTGCCTGAAATCACACCCGTGCTCATTTCATTCAAGCAGAAGTCTAAATTTTATCTTCCATTTTATAGATATTAAAGCCTATTCATTTTGATGAGCAGCATTACCTGCTCTCCTTCTGTTATACAGATATGGAGCCACAGACATCTATCGTTTTATCTAGGCATACAACATAATATCAAATATGAAATTGATTTTATAACAACTTTAGAAGAGCAGCCGTTACACTTTTTAAAAAGATGTTTAAGTCAGGATTTTATAAACAAGACTATAAGTCTAAATTCCTATAATCTTAGTATTGAATTCCAGTGATACTGCCTTTTTAGAAAGATGCCCAGTATATGTGACATTTTTCAAACTATATTTTGTACAGATCTTTTCAAGTTAAAATTATACACAGATATCACAAAAAAAATAGAGTGGAGCAAAAATTATGAGCAAATTAATACTGAGGTATTGATATAATCTTATGTTGCTTATTATCCAAGAATGTATGTTCACTGATCAGTTAAGTGAGCCATTTATACAATGATATGCTGTCAATGAATAAGCATGAGTGGGTGTAAATTATCTATTTCAAAAGTGTATTACCTTGAAAAATATGATCCCTTCAAATTCTTTACAGCATTACAATTTTCAATATTAATGGTTATGGGTTTAACTAGCACTATAGTCTTTCTACTAAGAAAACACAATGAAATTGTTCTCTAGAAAATAATTCCAGCTTAAAAGTAATGTTTACACATTTTTCTTACTAAAGCAACAAAAATTCATAAATTGCCAGAAAAGTAAACATTGTTGAAAATTGAAAATTAAATACGAAAAGGCCAAGTCTGAAAGTAAATTTTTAAAATGTGCTATGCGCATCCTTATTGATACTGCACATACAATATATATGTTTATTTACTTCTTTTTCCATTCTCATTAAATGCTTTCAAAAATAGAAAATAATTTTCAGTAAAATCTCAAAGCAACAGAAATCATAATTGATAAAGTTATATATAATGGTATTGGGAGTACAGTTTCAAAAATTAATAATTTAATCACAAAGAGCTTCAATTTATCCTTTTATATATAACTATATATATAGTCATAGTAAAAATATAAAAATTGGGCAATTGGGCATTCAATTTTTTTAAAAACTTCTGTTTTTTTAGAGACAGGGTCTTGCTCCATCACCCAGGCTAGAGTGCAGTGACATGATCATAGCTCACTGCAGCCTCCAATTCCTGGGTTCAAGTGATGTCCCCACCTCAGTCTTCCTAGTAGCTACGATTATATCCACTAGGCACAACACCTGATCGGAATTTAATTTTAAATCTTGTGTTTCCACTTTAAAATATACAGCCATTTGCCTCCCCTGGAAAGATTGGTGCCATAAGTGTTCTATTATAGACCCCAACTGGCTTCAAACCACTCTGTCATTTCCTCTAAACTGGTTGTATAGCATCATATTATATTTAGTTAGCATTATAGGTTGCTGGCTTACTTAAAAGATACATGTAATATGTGTATGTGTGTATCTTACTTGTTAGACCAAGTCATACTATAACTAATCAGGCAAAAGTATAAATTTTGAAAGATTTATTACTACAACTAACAGCAGGCAAGTGTTAATAATATTAACATCCTTAAATTCAGAAACTCTAGGCTATACTGTTTGCCATGGTGTTTATTATCAAATCCTGCAACCCTCTGATTAATAGAATTAATCAAACACCTTTCAAAAGTTAATTTTTTAATATTTTAATATAATCTTGAAAATAATTTTATAGTTGTTTCTAGTCTAATATTAAGACTCAGTAATTACTGAAAGTACACAAGAAAACTAGTGTAAAATTTAAACCTTTCAATACAAACACCCCCATCCAGTCATTTATATGCTAACAAAGTGAAGTTACAAAAATTAGCCCGTAGGAATCTCTTTTTCCTTGGAGAATATTACACACATTGAATGTTACACATTATTTTTGGCTGGATTCAGGAACAATGTGATCTGCTTTATTAAAAGGAGAGATGAAACCAATTTAACTGTATAATGAAAAACTTGTTTGATAGAAAATATGATTAGTAATTTTACATGAAAAATAAATATTTGATACATTTTAAATACAATGGAAATAACTCAATACTCTTTATACCCAAAAAATCCCACTTACTTTTTTATAGCGTTAATATTTTCATATTTAGGCCAGGTGTGGTGGCTCACACCTGTAATCTTAGCAGTTTGGGAGGCCGAGGCAGGTGGATCATGAGGTCAGGAGATCGAGACCATCCTAGCTAACATGGTGAAACCCCATCTCTACTAAAAATACAAAAAATTAGCCAGGTGTGGTGGCGGGTGCCTGTAGTCCCAGCTACTTGGGAGGCTGAGGCAGGAGAATGGCGTGAACCTGGGAGGTGGAGCTTGCAGTGAGCTGAGATCGCACCACTGTACTCCAGCCTGGGAGACAGTGAGACTCCATCTCAAAAAAAAAAAAAAAAGAAAAAAGAAAAAGAAAAAAGATTTTTCATACTTAATGATTTTAAAATAAAAAATAAACAGGTAATGCACTCAATACAAATCATTGCACACTGAAAACTGGGTAACAGATTTAAGATCCCAAATGTTACTGGCATTTTTCTAACTTGCAAAGACACATTCATTACTGCAAATTTAAGTTAATTGCTGTTTATACATATTTTTACATAATTTGAGTGCAAATGTCATGGTTTTGAAGTTAAAAGGGCTAATATGTACCTACAATACAAAATTTTCAGGTTCATTTCAAAATACTAAAATTAGATTAATACAGAAGGCAACCAGGAATTTACATCATGACCTGGTGGTTTAACAGATTTAACATATACTTCAAATACAGGCATACCTTGTTTTATCACACTTCTCTTTATTGGGCTTTGCAGAGAATGTATTTTTCACACATTGGAAGTTTGTGGCAACTCTGCATTTGCCAAATCGATTGGTGTCATTTTCCCAACAGCATGTGCTCGTTTTGTATGGCACTTCTCATGTATTTCAACTTTTTCATTATTACTACATCTGTTACGTAGATCTGTGATCAGTGATCTTTGATGTTTCCATTGTGATTGTGCCCGGGTGTTGGAAACTCCATTCACAAGGATGGCAAACTTAACCTACAAATATGTGTGTTCTGACTGCTCCACTAACCATCCATTTCCCCATCTCTCTGTCTCTCCTCCTGCCTCCCGATTATCAGAGACACAACAATACTGAAACTAGGCCAATTAATAACCCTACAATGGCCTTTTACTGTTCAAGCGAAAGAAGAGTCACATATCTCTCACCTTCAATCAAAACTAGAAATACTTAAGTTTTGTGAGGAAGGGATGCCTAAAACCAAAATAGGCCAAAAGCTAGGGCTCTTGTTTCAAATGGTTAGCTAAGTTGTGAATGCAAAGGAAAAGATCTTGAAGAAAATTAAGTGTGACTCCATTGAACACAAAAATGATAAGAAAGCAAAACAATGCATTATTGCTGATATGGAGAAAGTTTTAGTAGTCTGGATAAAAGATCAAACCACTTACAACATTCCATTAAGCTAAAGCATAACCCAGAGCAAGGCTCTAATGCTCTTCAATTCTGTGAAGGCTTAGAGAGGTTATGAGACTACACAAGGAAAGTTGGAAGCTAGCAGAGATTGGTTCATGAGGTTGAAGTTAAGAAGACATCTCCATACGTAAAAGTGCAAGGTGAAACAGAAAGTGCTGGTTGGTGTAGAAGCTGCACCAATTTATCCAGAAGATCATTGAGGAGGTGGCTACAGAAAGAAACAGATTTTCAATGTTGGTGAAACAGCCTTCTATTAGAAGAAGATACCATCTAAGACTTTCAGAGCTAGAGAGAAGTCAATGCCTGGCTTGCAGGCTTCAAAAGAAAGACTGCTCTTTTGTTAGGGGTTAATGCAACTAGAGACTTTATGTTGAAACCAGTGGTAATTTATCATTGTGAAAGTCCTAAGATCCTTATGAATTATGCTAAATCTACTCTGCCTGTGCACTATAAATAGAATAATAAAGCCTGGATGACAGCACTTCTGTTTATAGCATGGATTACTGAATATTTTAAGCCTACAGTTCAGACCTATCCTTTCAAAATATTACTGCTCATTGAAAATGCACCTAGTCACTCAAGAGCTCTAACGTAGATAGATGTACAAGATTAATGTTGTTTTCATGCCTGCTCACACAACATTCATTCTGTGTGGGGAAAAAGAGAGGTCAGCCTGTTACTGTGTTATTATAGATAGAAGTAAGTTTAAGAGACTCCATTTGGCTCTGTATTTGAGATGCTGTTAATCTGTGACTCTACCCCCAATCTTGTCCTTGCTAAAAACATCGCTGTGCTAATCAAGGTTGAAAGGATTTTGGGCTGTAAGGAATGTGCTTTGTTAGCCAAATGTTTAAAGCCTGCTTGTGGTTGAAGGTCAGTACCACTCCCTTAAATCTCAGTAAAAGAAAAACATCTGTCTCCTGCCCATCCCTGGGAAAATGTAACATTTCTGTGTATCTGTATGCCTTACTGCTGATTTACTCCCTTATCTTTTTGGTAATAAATACTGAGGGAACTCAGAGACCGGTGCCAGTGTGGGTCCTCTGGAAGCACAGCACTGGCCCCCTGGGGCCTCGCTTTTCTTTCTCTATACTTTGTCTCTGTGTCTTTATTTCTTTTCTCAAGTCTCTCGTTCCACCTAGTGAGAAGCACCCACAGGTGTGGAGGGGCAGGCCACCCCTTCAATTCTGTAGCCCATAGATTAAGAGGGAATTTCAACTTTCAAGTCTTATTATTCAAGAAATACACTGTAAAGCTGCCACTACCATAGATAGTGATTTATCTAATGGATCTGGGCAAAGTAAATGGAAAACCTTCTCAAAAGGATTTACCATCCTAGGTGCCACTGAGAACATTTGTGATTCATGAGAGGAGATCAAAATATCAATATTAGCAAAAATAAGTTAATTCAAACCCTCATGGATGACTTTGAGTGGTTTAGTCCTCAGTGGAGAAAGTAATTGCAGATTTGGTTAAAAAAAAAAAAAGCAAAAAAACTAGAATTAAAAGTAGAGCCTAAAGATATGATTGAATTGCTGCAATGTCATGAACAAACTTGAATGGATGAGGAGTTGCTTCTTATGGATGTCAAAGACATAAAATCTACATTGTTGAAATGACAAGAAAGGATTTAGTACATCACATAAACTTACTTGATAAAGCAACTAAGAGAGAGAATTGACTCTAATTTTGAAAGAAATTCTACTGTGGGAAAAATCCTATCAAACTAACTTGCATGCTACATAGAAATCTTTCCTAAAATGAAGAACAAACTGATGCAGCAAACTTCACTGCTGCCTTATTTGAAAAAGTTGCCAGAGTCACCCCAATTTTTAGCAACCACCATTCTGATCAGTCAGTAGTCATAAACATCAAGGCAAGACCCTCCTGCAATAAAAAGATTAAGACTCACTGAAGGCTCAAATAACCACTAGGATTTTAGCTTTAAGTATTTTTAAATTAAGATACGTATTTTTTTAGATCCAATGGTATTGCCTACTTAATTGACTACAGTATAGTGTAAACATAACTTTTATATGTGCCAGAGAAACAAAAAGTTTGTCTGACTCATTTTGCTGCAATATTTGCTCTATTTCAGTGATGTGGAACAAAACCTACAATATATCCAAGGTGTTCCTGTACCTTTTTTTTTTGCAAGTGAATAAGCAATCCTTTTAACAATAGGAAATAAACTTCAACTTTTTCAAAGATGTGAGATGAGCACATTTTTCCTTGTGTTCTACATCTTGGGACACATTTTATGGGAATAGAAGCATAAAGTATTTACTCAACCTCAAAATAATTCCTCTATATAGTTTCCTGCATATTTCTTATTTGGCTCCCATTCATCCCTTGGATTAAATCTCACAAGTTTATAACCATTTGTTAATATAATACTAAAACTCAACAATGAGCCTCAACAGGTTTAGAAAATCATTCTCCAGGCTTTAAACCAGTGTTTCTTAACAGGTGTTAAGAGAAAAACGAAAGAATGTGGTATGTGCTATGGGGGAAAAAATTCTTCCCTTATGTAAATAAAATTGGTTGCCTAAGCATTAAGCAGACTCCAACAAGCTCTTTTCTTTCCCAACAAGCTCTTTTCTTTCCATAAATTTTTCTTAAATATGCTAATCCAGATTGCTAATATCCAAGAGAGGAATTTAATATGAGACATTTGTCAAGCTGTTTTGACCAAGGAAATCTTAGAAAGTGAATATCTCTAATAAATTGTGTCTCCACTGAATTGAATTTGGAAAATACTGAAATATTTCCCAGATAAGTCTATTTTTAAGGAACTTTAGAAGAGATAATCCCAAAAATGTCCACACAGTAACTATCATTTTTACTTTTCTTGCTAACAGATAACACTGTTCCCTCTTCTTACATTCAAGGTGAAAAAAAGGAACATCCAGTACCCATTAACTCCCTGAAAGCAATTGTATCTTTATCTTTTCTGTCTACTGAATAATTCTAATTCCTTTAATCTTTCTTTAGAAGTCCCATTTTAAAACATGTGAGTGACTATTAGTGCTCCCTAAATCTTCCACAGTTTTTCTATATATTCTTAATAATTTCAGCTCTAAACTTTGAAAATAAAAGTGAAAAATTAAATAAAACTTTTTTCTCAGTGATTCATAATTATAACAGTTATCAGTATTAGAATTATATTATTTTTAAAAATAGGAGCACTATATTGCATACCATTTAGAAAAGACTGCATATTGAATCCGTGAGCCCAGAATCCAGGGAAGAAATTCTGGATCAAGTTGGCATGTCTTTTAACTTAGTTCTTTCCTTCATTTCTGTCAGTTTTTTCCTTATATAGTCTTAATAAGAAAGACAATATGCATAAGGCTCATTTTTTTCACCTTATTTAAAATCTATTCCTATCTTAACCAGGAAATTGGGTTTCTGGTATAGAAACTTTATAACACAAAATATTTATGCATCTAGGATATAAGATTTTCTCCATCATAAAATGAAAAGGGTTTTGATTTGGAAACACAGTCCAAAGAGGAAAAAAAAAACCACCATTAAAGTGAAATTTATCTCAAAATAACCAAACCATCAAAGGCTTATTTCTATTTTCTTAAGAGAAAAATATATTCATGCCTATCTGCTATAAACCCCAAATGAATGAATCCTTCAGGACTAGCTTCCCTTGATAATAAATCTGCAATGTTAAAGAAAAATCCAAAATAACAAATTGTATAATCTTTGGGGACTTGGATACTTGAAAACTCAGTCTAAGGGCTGAAATGAAAGAAACAGACCAGTAAATTGCTAGTTTGATGGCAGAGGGGATGGTGGCAGTGGTTAAAGGGTGACTGATAGCAGGGAAGGTAGGATCAGGAAGGCAAAGATAGCAGACCTTTGTCTGTAACACAGCACAGCACGTGTGTGTGTGTGCACGAGTGTGTGTGTGTGTGTGTGTTTGTGGATGGGGGTGGTGAAAGTAATGGCAGCAGCTGAGGCAAAGCCAAGAGTGATGGTGGCAAGAACAGCAATGAAAGAAACAGCACACGATGCACAATACTTGGCATGTTTGTAGTCTGGAGGCAAGATTTAAAGAAAATCAAAAGTTGGTAGCCAAATGAGAGGAAATCAAGTCCACTAAGCTGAATAAAGAGGCAAGTCAGACAACCAGCTCCAAGACAAGTACCACAGAATACAACTGGGATTAGACACACTGTCATATCCATCAATGTTCAAGAGCAGGAGGAGCAAGGGGCTGCACACAGGAGTGCTGGATAAATTCCAATGCATGTTTTATTGCAGCTGCAACTGTCTTTTAATATTGTAGCTGAAAAAGCCTCATCTTTCTTCATTCAGTCTTAAAGGGCTTCTGGTCACAGTGTGTAATTAGGTCTTTATAGTAGATGACCGAGTCCTCTCAGAAAGCAGTAGTTATGGTCACAATAGACGCATGTAGTGTTGGGGGTGATGGACAATACCAACAGCTGAAAATCTACCTGTAATAATTAAGAAACCAGGGGATAAAGAGCAGGAGGAAGCAACAGTCAAATTATTCCAAGTATAGGTACTTTCTAAACAGATCATGACTCTCTCTCTTACACTCTGTTCTCCTACCATTGTCTTGCATTTGTTGGATTTTTAAAAGAAGCCAACTATCAAGGGGGCCTGGGTGGATGTAGCTTATGGAAGCCAAGATTAGCTTCTCAAGGCATAGAACAAGACAGAGAAGAGCAGAACATGGATCTGGGTGAGTTGAGTTACAGATAACAACCTGCAGATATGTTACGGAATTAATAGCTAAACCATGCCTAAAATTAATGCCCTTGGTCACAAATATAGAGTCTTCCCTGTTTGACTTCCCTAATGTAAGGTCCTCAAATCATAAGAGATGGGTCATGAGTGGTAGGAAATTCAGAGTTATTAAAACATGTTCCAGAACTCATGTGTGTGCCATGTATTACTTGCCAAAGAATGGGAGTCACTAATCAGAATAAACAAAATTGTGTGAGGTACAGCAGTCTTCTGAAATAATTTTAATATTGGGAAATATATTCTAGATATTTCCTTCTTAGTATATTTGGATGGTGACAATGAAAAATTGTTTTGCTTTTAACGGTGGTCATTTAAAACTGATTTCTTAATTTCTTAGCAAAGGTTAAATAATCATTTCTGTCTCTTCTTCAACAAGTGCTGGGTTCACTCGGTGTTTGATAAATTCATTTAAAAATGGAGTTACAGACACGCTCTAACAACATGCATCTTCCTTGTTGACTAAACGCATGGTACGGACTTTTACTACATTTTTTTCTTTCTTGCTTGCTTTTTTTTGAGATGGAGTCTTGCTCTGTCACCCAGACTGGAGTGCAGTGGCACAATCTCAGCTCACTGCAGCCTCTGCCTCCCAGGTTCAAGCAATTCTCCTGCCTCAGCCTCCTGAGTAGCTGGGACTACAGGCATACACTGACACACCTGGCTAATTTTTGTATTTTTAGTAAAGATAAGGTTTCACCATGTTGGCTAGGATGGTCCTGATCTCCCAACCTTGTGATATGCCCCCACCTCAGCTTTCCAAAGTGCTGGGATTACAGGCGTGTGCCACCGCACCCAGCCTACTACATTTTTTTTTTCTAAAAATGACTTTATTGAACTGATTATAAATATCACAAAATAATGCTTCCATGAACGTAAGATTTTCATATGTGTGTGTATGTATATACCATCAAAACAGAATCAAACTTTATAACATAAAAACTTATATATTTAAAGTGAAAATAATAGCTGAAAAGGGTAAAGAAATTTTCAAAAATAAAACCTATTTTTCTATGGCAGATTATGGGGGTGGAAGGAGAAAAAGTGTGAGAAACAGTAGCCACACTCAAAGCATGGTTAAAGGATTATACCAGCTTGTCAAAATTATATTGCATATTGTATGGATAAAAGTATTGAAATTGTTCAACAGAAAAATCATTGGAACAAAAGAGGTAAGTCATGAGTATGGTGGATGGTCAGGAAACACAGTTGCTGTTTTTCCATGGGAGCTTTTGTTGCTACTTTTCTAACACTTCAATGATTGAAAAGAAATCAAACTGCTGCGAGAACTTACTGCCACTCCAGTGAGCCCTGGGGGATTTGTCACAAATTTGGAACTTGAGTGGCCTCAAGCTTCACAGGTCTGCTCCTCAGAAGTGACAGAAAGCAAAGAGAAAGCAGAGCATTAGTTACATGGAACTGAGCACCTACATATTTTCAAATGGTGGGTGAACTTCAGGCCACCTTTTAAGTTTTACATTAGACCAAACAACCAAAAAATTTCCTCTAAAGCATGTGCTATTCTTAGGAGTTTCCAACAACAACCATTATTTTGTAGCTATTCACAGATAATTCTGAACCTACTCTTGCCTAATAGAAAGCTTCTTAAACACTGAAAATTGGATAAATAACTACAATACAGAGTGACTTTACAACTCCCTTTAGACTATTTTATAGGGTGTCATTTTACTAAAAACCTCAAAAAGGATAGGAACATTCAAGGAACTTAGCTCTTGATCCCAGAGAGCTGGTGAACATCAACAGCTTATTCTGATAGTAGATTGTAGAGAGTGCAATTGACTCTAGCTACACGATGCCCTGTATTCCCTGAATAATAATATCATGACTAGAAAAAAGTGTGTTTACTCTTTGTCTGCACTTTAAACAAAAGTGTACCACTTGAAGCATTTATTCAAATATTGTTTCACTCTAAATCAGTGTTTCTTAAGTGAGGCCCGTGAATTGTAATCACCTGCAGTGTTTGATCAAAATGCAATTTCCTAGCCCCCATTACCAGGTAATTCATATGCATGTTAACATTTGAAAACCACTACTGCAAAGAACTCATGTATTATATTAGGAATAAGAATATGAACATTAGAATCTACTTTGCTATACTGTTTGATACTCTTAAGATTTTATGAAAAAAAGGAAAGTTAAGGAGAAAATAGTTTGAGTAATTTGAATATGTCTAAAAATTATCTAATATAAACTATAACACATAGTTTTAAATTTCTAATTCCCCACCTCTCCTGACCCCCACTTTCTAGTTAAGGATTTTGGATTAAAGTCGATTCTAGAATTCTGAATAATCGTGTATTTTCTACTTCCACAGTCTAGAAGAAAAGAATCTAAGCTTAAAAAGCAAGCAATATTTTGGCTGATTCTTAAATACTTTTAAAAGGGCCTCACTATTCTATATTTCATCATTTTATATAGTAAATCATAAATCTTAATACTAATTAATGAATTTTTAGGACATTTTTATTTAAGCAACTTGTTTCCCATAAATTATATAACCTAATCCAGAAGCTTCTCAACTACAAAGAAGTATCAAATCAAGAAAACTTCCATTATGCATAAAGTGATAGAACAACTGATGTTTTAGGAAGTGCTCGATTAAATACATATAAGGAGGGAGCAAAATGATCAAGAAATTGGTTGGTTATAAATTAAACACTCAACGTACAAATAAAAACTTATCTATGTATCAGCAATAAAGGGAGAAAATAGAAAAAAAGAAAAAAAATATATACCATACAAGCAAAAATATAAAATAGCTAGAAATCTAAGAAAGCTAACAATGAAACTGTAAATTTTACTGAGGGACATGAAAGATCAGGCCCTCTTCTCTTTTCCTTCTTTTTCCTTACTGAACATTATTAAGCTAAACTATCTTAATGGGGGAGGGTTTGCATCCAAGATGGCCCAGACAAAGGGATCAGAGCCTGAGCATGGTGAGGAGAGGTTTCAGACAGGGAGGGAACACTGTGGGGAGCTAGAGGATTGGCAGAATGAGAAGTCATCGAAACAGAGGCAAGTTCAGACGTAGACTGTTCAATCCCAAACAGGATGAGGGTGTTCCTGCAGGAGGGCAGCCCAATAAGGAGCATCAGAGCCCAGGTGGGGTGAGGAGGACATCTGTCAGAGGAAGGCACAGTGGCAGCAATGGGAGACTGGTTCAATACAGGGCAATTGGTCAAATAGGTAAATATCTTAAGAATAATAAAAGCCGTGTTTTTTATTAACATAAAAATGTTGCAAATATGAAAAGGGAGAAAATCCAAATAATTATGTGGTGTTTGATTAGAAT
The DNA here is from genome assembly GCF_000951035.1 of Colobus angolensis palliatus. Lineage (NCBI taxonomy): Eukaryota > Metazoa > Chordata > Mammalia > Primates > Cercopithecidae > Colobus > Colobus angolensis. The sequence goes on from NW_012115466.1 coordinate 4,910,135, forward strand.
TTTAGGTAGTAGTGTGAACTCATTATTTTTAATAGAAAGATATAGAAATATAAAGAGATATAAATTGGATAAATATGTATTTCCCAACTCTGTCCACTGAGAGAGCCTGTGAGTTCCCAAATAGTAATGAGGATACCCAGCACTCAAATATTGGCTTCAAATATCACTGTTCTCTAAAAAGAAATGAGACTTCTAAAAGATAACACAGGAAATAAGTCTAGAGGACTTTGAGTTTGGCATTAACTTTTATACACCACTCCAAAGACACAATCCACAAAAGAAATAATTGATAAGCTGTACTTGACTACAATAAAAAATATATGCAAAAGACACTACTAAGAGAATGAGAAGACAAGCCAAAGACTAGATGAAAATGCTTATTAAAGATATATCTGATAAAGGATTCATCCAAAATATACAAGGAACTCTTAAAACTCAACAATAAGAAAATGAATAACCTGATTAAAACATTGGCCAAAGTTCTTAGCAAACACCTCACCAAAGAAGCTATACAGATGTAAATAAGCATAGAAAAAGATGCTCCACATCGTATGTCATTAGAGAAATGCAAATTAAAACACTAACGAGGTACTTCTACACAGCTATTAGAAAGGGTAAAATCCAGAATGCTGACAACACTAAATGCTGGCAAGGAGGTGGAACAAAAGGAACTCTCATTGACTACCAGTGAAAATACAAATGGTATAGCATCTTTGCAAGTCAGTTTTTTAATTTCTTACAAAAGTACTTACACTTGTACTGAATGATCCAGCCATCACATCCCTTGGTATTTCCACAAAGAAGTTGAAAACTTATGCCCATACAGAAACCTGCACACAGGTGTTTATAGCAGTTTTATCTATCATTTCCAAAATTTAGAAGAACCTAAGATGTTCTCCAGTAGGTTAATGGATAAACTGTCATGTATCCTGACAAAGGAATATTATTTAGCACTAAAAAGAAATGAGCTATCAAGCCATGAAAAGACATGGAGGAAACTTACATGCTTATTACTAAGTGAAAGAATTCAATATAAAATTGTTATGCACCATATGATTTCAGATAAATGACATTTTTAAAAAGCCAAAACTACGGAAGTAGTAAAAAGTTTGGTGGTTGCCAATGGCTGGTAGGGAGGAAGATATAAATAGGTAGACCATAGAGCCCAAGAAGATTTGTAGAGCAGTGAAACTATTCTGCATGATACTATGATGATGGGCATATATCATTATACATTTGTGGAATCCACAGACTGTATTACACCAACACTGAATCTTAATGAAAATTTGGATTTTGGATGATAATTATGTGTCAGTGTGGATTCACTGTTCATAACAATGTACCACTGTGGTGTAGGATGCTGATAATAGAAGAGGATATGCAAGAATGAGGGCCGGGCATATATGGGAAATCTCCGCATCTTCCAATCAATTTTACTACAAATGTGAAATTGCTGTAAAAATTAAAGTATATACTTTATATATATATATATATATCCAAAAATCATGGCAAAAATTGATTACTGAATTTGAAAAATGCTCACAGATACTGATTTCATCATATTTCATACAAATAAAAAGTTATATAAGTACAAGAAAGATTTTGTATATTGTATATGTGTGCTAGATTTGATAAGGAAAGTACATGAATAAAAAGAAATTGTTTGCTCCATATTTGCCCAAAACTACTCTTATTCATAAAGAAACAAACCAAAATGTAGATTAAAAACAAAAAAAGGGAACACAAGGATTCTTGGAGAAATGGCTGGTTCAACAGCTAGAGAAGGAAAAGCACAAGATGATCCAGGAACATCTTACTGGGCCAGAAGGCAAGAAAGTGCTTTCAGTATGAAAGGGTTATGGTAAAAGTTCACGTGTTCCACTCTAACATGTTTCTACTAGTGAAATAGGGAAAATTTTAGCATGAAAGAATAAAATGATAGTAATAAACTGTGACCCATTTAATGAAAATAGAATGAATACATACTGATACAGTCAATTTACTAATTAAAAGTTAGCTAGGCATGATATATTACAAAGGGGAAAAGAATACTGTCTTCATCTGTTTGTATTGCTATCAGAAATATCTGAGGCTGGGTACTTTATAAAGAAAATATATTTGGCTCACCGTTCTCCAGGCTGTGCAAGAAGCATGGTATCAGCATCTGTTTCTGGTGCTGCCAGGAAGTTTCTGCTCATGATACAAAGCAAAGAGGAGCTGGTACGTAAAGATCACATAGTGGGAAGCAAGAGAAAGGAGAAGGAGATGCCAGACTCGTTTTAACAAGTAGATGGCAAAGGAACTAAGAGTGAGAACTCATTTAATCCCATGAGAATGACACTAATCCATGAGGACATATCCCTCATAACCCAAATACTTTTCACTAGGTCACACCTCCTATATTGGGGATAAAGTTTTAACAAGAGTTTTAGAGCAGACAAATATCCAAATGATATCAGACACCTTTACAGGGGAGAAGGCTGGCAGATACCACCTTAATCAAGAGCCACCTGATAGGATGCAGTAAGATAATAGCTTCACTTCTGCAACATTTTTCCAAAACATGCATCTTATAAAAGTAATCATGAAGAAATATCAGACAATTCCAAACTTAGAGACTATAAAACAACAGTTCTATAATCCTTAAAAGTGTCGAGAGAGTGATATTATCAAAAGGGTAGAGTAAGAGCAATTTGGTTTTACTCTCCCTCATAGGAATCCAAAATCAATTATCTAGAGCCAAGATTACCACTAGGGACATCCCAGAACTAAAAACTGAGGCTGTGATGACTCCAGGTATCACAGAGAAGTGAAAAACCACAAGCAGGAGGTAAGAGAAACAAAACTCTCTGGCCACAACACCCTTCCCCTAGCCAGGCACTATGCAAAAAGGTTCTACCAGATTCAGATTTTACCCTGGAAAAAGTGAGATCAAGGAAGACTGACAGTTTCGTCACCAGTTAGGTTTCTTCACAGGAAAAACATTTCTGCTTGAATCCATAGGAAGCATCACAAAGGCCTGTAGGGTGAAGGCTTCTAAAGGAAACTAGAGGCATAAAGTAGAGATGTGGCTACTATCAGCCAGTGCACAAAACTCAGCAGTTATTCTTCATCTGTCAAAGGAGATGCCAAATCACCGAATCTGTTCAGCAGCAACATGCTTTAGCGGAGGTATGTCAGGGGCTCTCTGAGCATAACCCTTCGCCAGCTTTCCCACACAGCAGGGATATACACTTTAGGATTCCCCCATGCCCAATCTAGGATGGGCAGCACTCTCAAGTTATTTGTAAGAATTGTGGCAAATCTGATCAAGGGTGCCATCTAGTGCAGAAAAGGAGGCAGTGTTCTTGGGCTGAGGGTACTCAAAAATCAACCTGCACAGGACTTCTAGTCATACATACTCTAGAAAGACTAAACCAAGGCAGACAGCAAAGACTGAAATAAATAACTAAACCTTGAATGCAAAGACATAGACATACATCCATAAGAAACAAAATCAAACAGGTAGCTATGACCTCCATGAAAAGACAAAAAAGGAGCCAATGTCTGACCCTAAGAATATGGTGATTTGTGACCTCTCAGATCAACTATTCAAAACAGTAGTTTTGAGTGAACTCCAAGATAACACAGTAAATCAGTGCAGAAATTTATTCAGATAAATTTAACAAAAATAATAAAATAATAAAAGATAAACAGAAATCCTGGAGCGGAGAAATACAATGGCTAGATAGAGAAATACATTAGAGGTTATTACCAGCAAAACTGATTAAGCAAAAGAATCAGAGAGTATGAAGACAGGCTGTTTGAAAATACACAGTCAGAGGAGAGAAAAAAAGAATGAAAAAGAAAAAAGAATGTCTACATGATCTAGATAGCCTCAACAGAGCAAATCTAATAGCCCTTGACCGCCAAGAGGGAGTTGAGAAATGGCAAGGTGTACATAACTTATTTTTAAAATGATAACATAAAATATTGCAAACTTAGAGAAAGATTATCCAGATACTAAAAGATCAAAGATCACCAACCTGATTTAACCCAAATAAGACTACTCCAAAGCATATAATAATCAAATTTTCAAAGTCCAAAGACAAAAAGAGGATTGTAAAAGCAGCAAAACAAAAGAAACAACATATAAAGAAGCTCTAATTAAAGACATTCCCAGACACACAAAAGCTAAGGAAATTCATAACCACCAGACTGAGCTTAAAAGAAATGCTAAAGGGAGTTCTTCAATATGAAAGAAAAGAATGTTAATGTGCAAAACGAAAACATCTGAAAGTATAAAACAATGGAAAAGGCAAGTACAAATACAAATGCACAATACTCTAAACGTGTGACATATCAACCACTCATACCTTTAGCATGAAGACTAAACGACAAATCTATCAAAAATAATTATATAATTTCTTAAGAGATAGGATATATAAAAATATAAATGGAGACAAAAAAGGTCAAAATGTGGGGAGATGGAGTCATTTTTTTCTTTTCTTTGAGTCAAAGTTAAGTAGTCATCAGTTTAAGTTGTTATAATCATAAAATATTTTGTAAGCCTTATGGTAATCATAAATCAAAAATAATACAGATATGTTAAAAATAAAAAGAAATTAAAACATACTACCAGAAAAAAATCAAGTAGCCAAAAAAAGACAGTAGAAAAGAAAGAATGGAAGAGAGAATTTACAATACAACCAGAAAATCAGAAACAAAACAGTAGTAGTAAGTCCTCACCTATCAGTAATAATGTTGAATGTAATAAACTAAATTATGTAACTGAAATAATAAGACCCAATCATATGCTGCCTACAGGAAACTCACTTCACCTATAAAGATAAACATAGACTAAAAGTGAAGGAGAAAAAAAAAGATTCCGTGCAAATGGAAACCACAAAAAAAAGGAGTAGCTAAAAAAACTTATATCAGATAAAATAGACTTCAAGTCCAAAACTATCAAAAGAGACAAAGAAGGTCATTATATAATAATAATTGGATCAGTATAACAGAAGGATATAGCAATTGTAAATATATATGTACTCCAACATTGGAGCACAAAAATATATAAGGCAAATATTAATAAATATAAAGAAAGAGACAGACTGTAACACAGTAATAGTAGGAGACATTAATGCCCCTCTTTAAGCAATGAACAAGTCCTCCAGACAGAAACTCAACCAAAAAAAAAGAAACTTAAAGTTTCTAGACCAAATAGACCTAACTGATATTTATAGAATATTTCAGCAAACTGCTGAAGAATACATATTATTTTCCTCAGCATATTGAACTTCTCCAGGACAGACCATATCTTAGGTCATAAAACAAGTCTGAACAAATTCAAAGGAGTAGAAATCATATCAAGTATCTTTTCTGAACACAATGGAATACAACTTGAACTTAACAACAAAAGGAGACCTTGGAAATTGCACAGATACATGAAAATTAAACAACATGGCCTTGAACAACCAATGGGTCAATGAATACTTTGCAAAGAAAATTTTGAAATTCCTTGAAACAAATGAAAATGGAAACAGTATATACCAAAACATATGCAGTATAGAAAAAGTAGTACTAAGAAAAAAGTTTACAGCAATAAATGTTTACATCGAAAAAGAAAAAAGACTTCCAAAACCCAACCTAACTAAGCACCTAAAGGAATTAGAAAAGCATGGACAAATAAAACTGAAAATTCATACAAGGAAAAAGTAATACTAAAAATCAGAGCAAAAGTAAATGAAATTGAGATGAAAAAGAAAATAGAAAAATAATCAACAAAATAGAAAGCTGTTTATTTGACAAAATAAACAAAATGGATAAACCTTACTGTGACTAAGAAAAAACAAAGACCCAAGTAATATCAGAGAAGAAAAATGGAACATTACAACTGATACCACAGAAATATAAGATTATTAGAGACTATTGTGAAGAACTATACACCAACAAATTAGAAAATTTAGAAGACATGAATAAATTCTTAGAAGTATACAATCTTACAAGATTGAATCATGAGGAAATAGAATAACTGGACAGCCCATTAAGTAATGAGGTTGAAAAAGTAATTTTTACAATTTCCACAAAGAAAGTCCATGATCAGATAATTTCATTGCTAAGTTTTACCAAACTTTTAAAGAAAATACAATACTGATTTTCCTCAAACTATTCCAAAAAATTTGAAGAGGAAAGAATTCTTTCAAATTGATTCTATGAGTCCAACATTACCCTGAAACCAAAACCAGACAAGGGCACAACAAAAAGGCAAATTACAAGCCAATATCCATGATGAACATAGATGCAGAAATCCTCAACAAAATTTTAGCAAACTGAATCCAACAGCATATCAAAAAGATTATTCATCATGATCTAGCAAGAATTATCCCAGGGATGTAAGCATGGTTTAATAAATAAATAAATAAATAAATAAATAAATGTGCTATAGCACATGAACAGACTGAAAGACAAAAGCCTATTGTTTCAATGAATGCAGAAAAAGCATTTGATAAAATGTAGCATCTGTTCATAATAAAAACTCTCAACAAATATAGAAAAAACATACTCCAAAACATTAAAGGCTATATATGACAAACCCATAGCTAACATCATGCTGAATGGGGAACATTTGAAAAACTTTATTGAAAATTTGGAAGACAAAAAAGATACCTAGTTTCATCACTTTTATGCAACATCATAGCAGAAGTCTTAGTAGAGCAATTAGGTAAGAGAAAGGAAAAAAAGGCATGCAGATGAAAAAGGAAGAAGTCAAATTGTCCTTGTTTGCAGTTGGCATAATCTTATACTTAGAAAAACTTGCTCCGCCAAAACCTGTTAGAACTAGAGTCTGCCAAAAACCTGTTAGAACTAACAAACTAATTCAATGAAGTTGCAAAACATAATACTAAATCATGACACAAAAATCAGTAGTATTTCTATGTTCCAACAGTGAACAATCTGTAAGAAATCAAGAAGGTAATTCCATTTATGATCGTTACAAACAATAAAATACCTAGGATTAAATTTCACCAAAGAGGTGAGACAGCTCTGCCATAAAAACTATAAAATACTGATAAATGAAATTAAAAATGACACACAAAAAATGAAAAGAGATCTCATGTTCCTGGAGTAGAAGAAATAATATTGTTAAAATGTCCATACTACCCAAAGTGATCTACAATGTCAGTGCAATTCCTATCAAAATAACAATGACATTCTTCACAGATTTAGAAAAAAAAATTCTTAAAATTTGCAAGAAACTACAAAGGACCCCAAATAGTCAAAGTAATCCTGAGCAAAAAGAACAAAGCTAGAGGCATTATAATACCTGACTTCAAAGTATACTACAAGGCTATAGTAACTAAAAAAGCATGGTACTGGCATAAAATCACATAAACTAATGAAATAGCACAGAGAACCCAGAAATAAGTCTATGCATTTACAGCCAACTCATTTTCAACCAAGACACCAAAAACATACAAGGACAGTCTCTTCAATAGATAATCCTGGTAAAAGTGGATATCTGTATATAGAAGAATGGAAATAGACCCTTGTCTCTCACCATATACAGAAATCACTCAAAATGAATTAAAGACTTAAATATAAGACCTGAAACTATGAATCTATTAGAAAAAACACTGGGAAAACATTTTAGAACATTAATCTGGATAATGATTTTTTGGTAACACAGGTGACAAATGAGATTCTATAAAGATTAAAAGAAAAAAAAAAAAGGCCTCTGCACAGCAAAGAAAAAAACCAACAGAGTGAAGAGGTCATCTATAGAATGATAAACGGATGGGGTTTGGCTCTGTGTCTCCACCGAAATCTCATCTTGAATTGCAATCCCCACATGCTGAAGGAGGGATCTGCTAGTAGGTGACTAGATCATGGGGGCAGTTTTCCCCTTGCTCTTCTCTTGACAGTAAAGGAGTTCTCACAAGATCTGATGGTTTTTCCTCGCTCTTTATCTCTCTCTCCTGCCACCTTCTGAAGAAGGTATTTGCTTCTTCTTCACCTTCCACCACAATTTTAAGTTTCCTGAGGCCTCCCCAGCCATATGGAACTGTGAGTCAATTAAGCCTCTTTCCTTTACAAGTTACCCAGTCTCAGGTAGTATCTTTATAGAAGTGTGAGAATGGACTAATATAGAAAACTGGTACTGGAAGAGTGGAGTACTGCCACAAAGATAACCTGAAATGTGGAAGTGATTTTGGAACTGGGTAACAGGCAGAGATTGGAACAGTTTGGAAGTCTCAGAAGAAGACAGGAGGATATGGGAAAGTTTGGAACTTCCTCGAGACTTGTTGAATAGTTTTGACTAAAATGCTGATAGCAATATGAACAATGAAGTCTAGGCTGAGGTGGTCTCAGAAGGAGATAAGGAACATTTGGGGAACTGGAGTAAAGTTCACTCATGCTATGCTTTAGCAGAGAGACTGGTGGTATTTTGCCCCTGCCCTAGACATCTGTGGAACTTTAAACTTGAGAGAGACTATTTAGAGTATCTGGTGGAAGAAATTTCTCAGCAGCAAAGTGTTCAAGATATAACCTGACTTATTCTGAAAGCTTTCAGTTACATATGATCACAAAGAGATGGCTTGAAATTAGAACTTATGTTTAAAAGGGAAGCAGAGTATAAAGGTTTGGAAATTTTGAAGCTTGACCATGTGGTAGAAAAGAAAAACCCATTTCCTGGGAAGGAATTTGAGCCAAGCTGACTGCAGAAATTTGCTCAAGTAAGGAGGAGCTGAATGTTACTAGCAAAGACAATGGGGAAAATGCCCCAAGAGCATGTCAGAGACCTTCGGAGCAGCCCCTCCCATGACAGACCCAGAGGCCTGGGAGGGAAAAATGGCTTCACGGACCGGGCCCAGGGCCCAGTGGATCTGTGCAGCTTCAGAACTTGGTGCCCTGCATCTCCGCTGTTCCGGCTCCAGCTGTGGCTAAAAGGGGCCAAGGTTACAGCTGAGGCAATTGCTTCAGAGGATGTGAACCCCAAGGTTGGTGGCTTCCACATGGTGTTCAGCTTGTGGGTGCACACAAAGACAAGAGTTGAGCTTCAGGAGCCTCTGCCTAGATTTCAGAGGATGTATAGAAATGCCTGGATGTCCAGGCAGAAGTCTGCTGCAGTGGAGTCCTCATGGAGAACCTCTGCTAGGGAAGTGCGGAAGGGAAATGTGGGGCTGGAGTCCGAACACAGTCTCCACTGGGGCACCGCTTAGTGAAGCTGTGAGAAGAGGGCCTCCACCCTCTAGATCCCAGAAAGGTATCTTCTAACAGCTTGCATTGTTTACCTGGAAAAGCTGCAGGCACTCAACACCAGCTGGTGAAAGCAGCCGCAGGGGTTGTACTCTGCAGAGTCACAGGGAACAGGGCTGACTAAGGCTGTGGGAGCCCACCCCTTGCATTAGTGTGCCCTGGATGTGAGACATGGAGCCAAAGGAGATTTTGGAGGTTTCAGATTTAATGGTTGCCCTGCTGGATTTAGGACTTTCATGGGGCCTATGTCCCCCCTTTTTTTGGTCAATTTTTCCCAGTTTGGAATGGGAACATTTACCCAAAGCCCACACCTCCATTGTATCTTCGAGGTAACTAACTTGCTTTTGACTTTACAGACTCATAGGCAGAAGGGACTTGCCTTGTCACAGATGAGGCTTCAGACTTGGACTTTTGGGTTAAAGCTGGAATGAGTTAAGTCTTTGGGGGACTGTTAGGAAGGCATTATTGATTTTGAAATGTGAAAAGGACATGAGATTTGGGAGGAGCCAAGGGCAGAATGATACGGTTTGGCTCTGTGTCTCCACCCAAATCTAATCTCAAATTGTAATCCCGATGTGTTAAGGGAAGGCCTGCTGGGAGGTGATTAGATCACAGGGGCAGTTTCCCACATGCTCCTCTTGTGATAGTGAGGGAGTTTTCATGAGATCTGATGGTTTAAAGTGTAGCACTTCCTCAGTCTCTCTCTCTCTCTCTCCTGCTGCCTTGTGAAGAAGCTCCTTTCTTCTCCTTCACCCACTACCATGATTGTAAGTTTTCTGAGGCCTCCTCAGCCATGCAGAATTGTGAGTCAGTTAAACTTATTTCCTTTATAAATTACCTAGTCTCAGATAGTGTCTTTACAGCAGTGTGAGAATGGACTAATATAGAAACAATACTTGCAGTTTATCCATCTGACAAGGAATTAATAACTTGCATCTATAACAACTCAAACAACTCAACAGCAAAAATTAAATCTAATATAAAACAGACAAATGATCTAGATAGATATTTCCAAAAAGAAGACATACAGATGTCAAACAGTATATAAGAAGTGTTCAACATTACTAATCATCAGAGAAATACAAATCAAAACTACAATGAGATATAATTTCACCCCAGTTAAAATGGCTATGATCAAAAAGACAAAAAAATAACAGACGCTGGCAAGGAGAAAGAGGAAGGTTTGTATACTGATTGTGGGAATGTAAATTAGTACAGCCATTATAGAAAAACAGTATAATTGTTCCTCAAGAAAACAACAACAAAAATGCCATATGATCTGGCAATCTTACTACTGGGTATATCCAAAAGGGAATCAAATTGAAGTGATATTTATATTTCTATGTTTATTGTAGTACTATTCATAGCAGCTAAGGTATGGAATCAGGATTGCTAGATCATATAGTATTTTTATTTTCACAGCCTCTGGTAACCACCATTCTTCTCTCTACCTCCTTGAGATAAATGTTTTAGCTCTCATATATGAGAAAGTACATGTGATATTTGTCTTTCTGTGCCTGGCATATTTCAATTAGCATAATGTCCTCCAAGTTCATTCATGTTGCTGCATTTGACAAGAATTACTTCTTTTTATAGCTGAATAGTATTCTATTGTGTGTGTGTACAATATGTATAGAGTACACAATATATATATACGTACACACAACTATATACACATATATATATCATAAGTGCTTGAGTTTGAGATAGTAAATGTTTGAATTTGATGGATAGCCAAATTACTCTGATTTGATCATTAAACATTGTATATATGTATCAAAATATTACATGTATGCTATTAATATGTAAAATCATTATGTATCAATTAAAAAGTGTTGAGGCATAAAATCAAAGAATGACTAACACACTGTATCAGACTGAACAAGCCTAAAGATACATAGCAACTAAAAAGAAAACATAATTCAAAATTGGGCCAGGTGTGGTAGCTCACGACTGTAATCCTAGCACTTTAGGAGACTGAGGCAGGAGGATCTCTTGAGCCCAGGAGTTTAAGACCAGCCTGAGGGCAACATGGCAAAACCCTGTCTCTGCAAAAAATACAAAATGTATCTGGGCATGATGGTACACACATGTAGTCCCAGTCTTCTGCCTCAGTCTGTAGTCCCAGTCCCAGACTGAGGCAGAAGAATTGCTTGTGCCCAGAAGGCAGAGGTTGCAAAGAGCTGAGATTGTGCCACTGCACTCCGGCCTTGGTGACAGAGACGCTATCTCATATAATAATAAAAATAACAATTATTATAAGATGGATCCTTTTTCTATAATGGATTTTGTTGGAACACCTGATAAAAACTGAAAAGGGTCTAAGGATTAGATGGGATAACATACCAATGTTAATTCCTAATTTTGATGGCAATTGTCATTAGGAAAGAGAATATCCTTATTTGTAGGAAATGTACACTAATGTATTTGAAGGAAAGATGGGCACCTTACTTTTAAATGGCTTTAAAAATAGACATTTGTACTCTTGCAAATTCTAATTTTAAGATTATGTCCAAATAAATAACTTTTCTAGACATTAAAGATTATTTCAAAATAAAAAGTATATAATAAAAAATGATTTTTTAAAAATTGAGAAATAGACTAGGTTCCTGATTCTGCAAATCAAGAGTGTGAGGATATTTAACATTTCCTTATTAATTTATTATAACAATTATATTACTTTTTACTTGATGAATATTTTACAATACACTTAGAGGAAACAGTAGACAGAATAGTAAGAAAATATCTGAAAAAAAGAGTAATTAATGCATAGGGCTTGTACTACCTGATATTATAAAAGTATTAGAAATATATAATAAATTAAAACAATGCAGCATTTTCACCCAATAAGCAGAGCAATGGCAATGAATAGAAAATCCAGAAGATTCAACTATGTGTAAAATTTTGCACATGAAAAAGTACACATTTCAAATTAGTGTGTAAAGATAGACTCTTCAATACTACTATTTTTAGCGTGTCCAATCTTTTGGCTTCCCTGGGCCACACCAGAAAAAGAAGAATTGTCTTGGGCCACACATAAAGTATATTAACACTAATGATGGCTGATGAGAAAGAAAAGAAAAGAAAAGAAAAAGAAAAGAAAAGAAAAGACAAGAAAAAAAGAAAAGAAACTGCAAAAAAAACCTCATAATATTTTAAGGAAGTTTACAAATTTGTGATGGGGTCACATTCAAAGCCATCCTGGACCCCATGTGGCCCAGGGCCTGTGAGTTGAACAAGTGTGGTTTGGATCCTAATATCATACTTCATAACATAACACATTTTGAATGACAAAAATATGTAATTGTAAAAACTCAAGACATAAAACTATCTAAAGAATATATGGGTTAATATGTACATTATTTGGCTTCTCAGAATCTAAACTTGACGTTAGAGAAAGAAACAAAAAATGATCTATAGCTGTGTTTACATAAACAGAATAAACGGACAGTAGATTAGAAAAATTACATGAAATTTCAAAGATGAAATTCATTTGGCAAATACATATTTTTTATAGTTTTATATCATTAGCTATCAAAGACTTGCCAATTTATGCAATGACAAGAAAGATCATACCTATTGGATTGGAAAATATCACAAAGAATATAACATCTGTATTGCACAGGGCACAATGAACTTATGCCTGAGACATTTCATTGGGCTATGACATTTATGGAAAGCACGTTAGGAACATACATTGAAAGAATTTAAAGTGTGCACATCTTTAACCCCAAGAATTCATGATCAGTAATTTATCCTAAGAAAATAATCAAACAACTATGCATTGAAATATGCAGTTCATAGTTAACAGAAAAAAGAACTGAGAACAAAAAAAATTCAAGCAATAAGTTGTTAAATTATAGTATACAATATTATATTGTATACTAATTATATCTTAAAATTATAATAATTACATATTCTAATTATATTATAATTAGAATTATATCTTCTAATATTTCACATATTAATATGTGAAACAAATATATATACAACAGCATTAAAATACCATCTTTGTGTTATATATACTTATATTTTATCATATTTATGTATATATACTTTCAAATAATATGCACACACACACAAACACAGAAATAAAAAGAAAGAGAATGGATAAATAAAAGGAGCTACCTTGTGATGACAGAATTCTATTTTTTCTTCCTATTTGCTCAATTGTTTTTGTCTAATTATTAAGATGAATATTTCTTGTTTAATAAAAATAATAAAAGCTACAAAATTTTATGAGTAAAACTTACTCTGAGAAGAATAGGGAGGCAGAAAGTTTACATAAAAGTTTAGTTTAAGAAGAAATAAAACACCTAAAAAACATAGTTAATTTAATATTTCATATTGTGCATTCCCTTTACATTTTGTATTACAATATCTGTTACACGAGTTACATGTATAAGAACTATTTATAAGTTACAAAATAACTGTAAACTGATAGAGACCCAAACATAATATCTTTGAAATTGCAAGTTATTGTTGCAAGCAATCTGTTATGAATTATTACATTTCTGTGCAGTGTATAATTAAGCAACTCAAAATAATTCCTATTAGTGTCTGATATGTATTTTCTAAGAGTGTTTAAATCCACATAATGATAACAAAATATGAATTACTCATTTTATAAAGAAAATTATTGTTTCCATTAAAGTAAAAATGCTTATATGAGTCAGATAAATAAGCGAAATAGAAAATCATTATTTTTTGTAAATAGATTACTTAGAGAATTGAGTTCAGGTATCACATATCAAGACATTTTTTAAATAGTTTTAATGTGTGAGCTTTTAAAATGATTATTTAATTCTATAGTCTTAAAACTGAAAAAGACCATTTAAAAAAGATAATCAGAAACTTTATTTTTATTTTCTACTTCTACGAACTCTCTTGAACTTCTATAGTATATTTAAGTTTAATGGCATGAATAACTAATTACAAATGTAATTTGTGAGACCATAGGTATTACCTTGAGACATGGAAGAATATGTCAAATGTAATACATAACACAGAAAAGGTAGATCATTTTCTATGAAAAAATAACATGCAGTTTTAATTCCAAGCAATAGATTTCCAAGTTTACTAGTTTGTACTCTCAAGAGGTTTCAATTTTATAATTATAAGAGCATATATTTCTATTATTGAACATAAGAGTTGAATTCATACAGACAGATGAATATTACAGTTTGATCATGGTATCATATTTATTTTATATGAACTTTCAAAACCATTATTTGTAGAAGACCTCAGAATAAATACTTGAGTTTCTTTATATCTCTCTCAAAATACATTAGACTCATTTTAACTATATATATTAAAGTGATGAAATCTTTGTGCTTGGGCCATAACAGTATCCATTTAATCATATCAAATTCTAAAGAATACAAATATTATTTGCTACTATATGTCTCCCACCTCTTCTTTTGAATCTTAATGCTCACATGCTTTGGAATATCTAAGTAAGAAATAAACACATTGTTTTGTAGGTATATTTTTGCATGTCTTTTACCTGAAAAAGCCTCAGGATTATATGTAGTAGGGGTCAGCTTTGTGATCAAAGCAGTATATTCTGAACTAACTGAAACATGGAGTCTTTCAGAAAATAGAAATCAAAAGAAATATGAGTTAGGGAAAATAACTCACACAGTTAAATTCATGAGGAAGAAGCTGCTCCTGGTTGCCCTGTTTTCTCTTTGGCCCTTCAAGGCCATCTCTGAAGGCTGAGTTTTCACCAAAAGAACTGAATGAAATCATTCCAATGAGGTGCTGCATATTCTGCACATACTATCTCATTAAACCCTCTCATTCTGTGAGAAAGATATTATCTCTATTTTGCAAATGAAGAAATGAGGCTTACAGGGACAAGGAGTTTGTATAGGGTTATGTAGTTTAGAAGTTTGGGGAATAGAATGCATATATTGAACATCTACCTATGCTCACTCCTGTGGTGGTATAATCTAATCTCATGGCTTAAATACCATCTATATTTCAACAAGTATAATGCAAGTGATGTAAGTGTTATATAGAAACAAAGTGCTTGAGCTTCAAGAACCTTCCTTATCTGTGAAGCTCATGAATTTATCATTTCTAAGATAAATAAACTCAGTGGTGTCAACCACAATAATCACACCTGGTAATAGCTAATATTCATTTTATGTATGCACTCTTATTGTGTGTTAGGCTCTATGTCAAGCTCCTTTCTCTCTCTCTCTCTCTCTCTCTCTATATATATATATATATATATATAACCTTTACTCCATGCAATGTTCCACAGGTAGCACTCTCCTTATCTCCCTTTATCAATAGGGAAACTGAAGCATAGAGAGATTAAATAACTTAATAGCAGAGGTTCCTCTGATTCTAAGGCCTATGCCCTGAATTCATCTAATTTCTGACTCTACTACAATATACTACCTTTTTCTCTGCTATACTCAATGGTATCCCATATTCATATAGAGTTTAATAGAATATAAAATGCCTTTTCAGACTTTGACTTATGGTCCTTTAATACTACTCTATGAAACAGGCAAGAATATGTTGTCTTTCTTATTTTATAGGGAAAAACACTGAAACTCAGCCAGGTTGAACAGCCTTCAGCAATCATTAGCATACAGCAAAGTCAAAGCTTACCTACGTCAACTTGTATCTACATCATCCAACTTCAATCCCAGTGTACTATGCATAGCATCAAGCTTCTTTCCATTCTACTTTTTCTGGGAGAGATTTGTCTTCTTACTGCTAAACTACTTGTTGAGAACTTAAAAAATAAGGATCAGAGAAAGACATAATGCCTGTCAGTTGCTTTAAATTATCCCCCCTCCTACATCCTGCCATCTCAGATTTAAATAGCAATCCCTATATAATAGGAGCTGTAAATTTGCCTATTTTGCACTTGACAAAGGAGGTTTTTGCTGAAAGCCTTGCTCAAAGGTCCAGAATTTAACCATATACCATTGAGTTACTACAATTATTTGGAGTAATGTTAAATCTAACTATTTGAAATCACCCTTTAATAACAATTAGCTTGTAAAACAAATGCAGTTTTCAAAACACTGCAAATGTTCTGACTTTGCTTGATCAAAGACCAAGGAGAAGTTTTGCTTAGTTGGCAGTTGCCTCCTTGATTGCCCTCTTGTCTCCATCTGCATCTTATTGTGGGTTCTTGTTTCAATTTATTTGTTTAGGGATTTCAGGTGGATTTCTCTAATGATGTTTTTCATATGTGGACATCTTAGGGCCTCTTCCCTGCTCTGTCCCAAGATCATTTCTTATCTGTTTCCTATTGTTTGTCATTCTAGGCTGTATACCCTTGGACCTTCTCAAAACCACCTACTTCACCTTTCGTGGTCCTGCTCCTCCAAATCTGATTTCCAGAGTGAGATGTTGCTCCTCAAATCATTCTGCCTTTCTCTCCCCAAAGACATTAATGTTCAGATCCTTTTCTTTTCAAAGGTTTTATTATTAAACACAAATGGACACATTGCTGTAGATCCCTTCCTCAGTAATGGTCCCACTTTCTAGACTAAGAATTTTTTTGTTTTTTTGTTTTTTTTTTTTACACATAGAGATGTTGCATATCATATAATGTAGTTCTAGTCTCTTAACTAAGGTTCTGAGTTGGAAAACTGAAGCCTCTATGTACACTGCTAAACAAAGCATAGTGGTAATTCTCAGATTACAAAGAAAGGACCACATTGATCCCTTACTTAAGTCCATTGGTTACCTAGCTCCCTGAGGATTGCTTCTCCTCCAGTCCAATTCAAAGATAGCCATTTAATCTTTCTAAGCAGAAGACATGCCCTCTACTCACTCTGCTCCCTGCCCTTTCCCAGCTTTTTGTATACTACCAAGGAGAGTACTATATAATAAATATCTCCTTTCTCACACTCAAATCAATATTCAAGCATCATCTCTGTTTCTGTTAAGTTAGCAGCACAGCTACCGATTTACTTGCAGACATAGCTTGAAACAACAAGATGTGAAGATGATCATTTTCGGTACCATACATGCCCCTCTCCCTTCCGGGTCCCACTCCTGTTCCCATATGTTCACATCCTAATACAACGTAAGTATGAAGATGCTTTGGAGACACTTTGGGGGTACTTTCCCGAACCCAGGATCTTCTGTGCACAAAGCAGACGTGATAATCACTACAGTGTGGAACCACATGCTGGGGGCACCTCCTCTGGACATACAAAGCTCACGTCATCTCTGCAGCCTTCACTAGTCACCTGCTGTACCACAACCACTGCTGCTTCCTTTCTCATTATTTTTCCAGGGAGAAGAAGGTTCTTCAAACCTTTTGCCCATAGGGTAGCCAGAATCACCTGATATGTTTAGCTCTAGGGCTTCCCATTTGACCTGCTGCTCTGGCCCTGAACTTCTCTAGACATGTGGGGTCAAGGCTCCTGAAGGAAGTGATAACCAATGTCTTGCAGAGTTTTGGAAATTAACAAAATTGCTGTAGATCCCTTCCTCAGTAATGGTCCCTCTTTCTAGGCTAAGAAGTTTTTTTTTTCTTTTTTTAATTAATTTATTTTATTTTATGTATTTATTTGAGATGGAGTCTTGCTCTGTCACCTAGGCTGGAGTACAGTGGCATGATGTCAGCTCACTGCAACCTCTGCCTCCTGGGTTCAAGCGATTCTTCTGACTCAGCCTCCCAAGTAGGTGGGACTACAGGTGCACACCACCAGGCCCGGCTAATTTTTGTATTTTTAGTAGAGATGGTGTTTCATCATATTGGCCAAGCTGGTCTTGAACTCCTGACCTTGTGATACGCCCGCCTCGGCCTCCCAAAGTGCTGGGATTACAGGTGTGAGTCATAGCACCTGGCTGAGAAGTTTCATTTTTAAAATTAAAATAAAATAGGTAGATGGATGGATAGATAAAACAAAAAATATATGAACTTCCTTGTCTCAGAGGCAAATTTGTGTTCTTAAAAGTTCTGCAGGCAGAAGAAGACTAGATCACAGTCACATTGCATCCCCAACTTCCTTAGTCCATCACTTCCCCCACAAATGGATTAGGAATGGGCAGCCTGCAAGGGCAGCAGGTTGGCTAGGGTGGGCAAGGCAGAAAGAGAAGGAAGGACTCTTAAAAAGAAAGAAGGATAAATATCGCCAGGAAGTCAAGCACAAGCAATATTTCTTATTCTCTCCTTTCCATCTGTAGCACAAACCATAGTTAATCAAATACTTTCTTGAAGATAATTACTGTTACATGGAAAGGGACTTAAGAAAGCATTTGTTGTCAGCATTATGTACTGCAGGCCTTATCAAAATCAGGCCAAAAAACTACCATTACAGAGCCAAAGGAGATCATCTCATTTCACAGAATCCCTTCTTGTGATTGTATGTTATTGGATATGCCTGATGCTGTCAAAGTGGGGTGGAGGAAGGCTGAACAGTATTAAGAATACAACTTCTTTTGTTGTTGTTCAAAGAAGAACTATAGCAATTCTTCCTTTCCAAGGTTTTTATAATTTGTTTTAGAATCAGCCAAGATAAAACAAGAGAAGGGCTAGAAACCTCCCCTCCAAGAAGTTGGAATCAATATATTTTCTTGAAATATTTTGTCAGTGTGGTAATTAAGAGAGTTTCACTCAGAACTTTATGGATTTGGCTATTTCCTTATTTTAAAAAAATGGTTAGTGTGCTAATAAAGATAAATACATTCTATTTTCCTTTCAGTATTTTAATTCCCTCAACCCTGTCATGGTACTCAAGAACAAGCCTAGCTGGTGTCCTTACAGTAATCCTGGTTCTAATGCTCTACAACAAAATCACCTGTGCAAATATGTGTGCACACTGTGTGTGTGTGTGTCTGTCAGAATGAGAAAGAGAATGTATTGAGCACTGACATGTGTATCTAAAAAGTTTTAATCTTAATTCCTCATTCTTTATTTTTGGTAGCGTCATTAACATTACAGAAACAGTAAACTGATACAGGTTTCAAACATGCAAACTTGCTAATAGTATTCTGCAGAGGGACAATGCCAGGATCAGAGAGAATACTTCTTGCTCCAAATACGATTTTACATTCTGAAATATGATTTACTTTCTGGATTGCAGCCAGGCAATTACCATTCACAAATATTTCAAGTGGGAGAAATAAGGTGGTTGCTACTAGTCCCATAATTTGGAATTGCTGTTAACAGATTTTACATATCATCTACTTTTCTGCCATTCTCTTTCAGAAAATACAATTAAATCTTAATATTTCTGAATTTTAAGTCTGTCAGCTTCGTCACTGCTTAAAAACAAAAGCGTGTAAGTGGCTCCCTCTGGTGCTGCCACTAGTATTAATTTTTCTATTCACAACCACAGATGTAACCCAGATAAGTAGGAAAAAGTAGGTAGAAGCCCTCATAACTGGAACTGTCTCTTGGGATACAATCCCACATGGAATAATATTAGATAAGAGATGAGGGGTTTTTGGAGGGCAGGGTAGGAATCGATGCTTAATATCTTCCTTGGCCTTTTTTCCTCCCTTCACACACACCAAAGGAAATTGCAAAAGCTATAAGAAAAGTCATGTTTACTAAACTCTAGCCAAAAGCCCCATTCTTGTTGCTGCATACTAACGACCTAAGAAAGTACTTAAGTACTACTTCTAATGGACCTCAACAGGGCCATCAGTCACCAGCCCAGTACTCCACTTGACCTGCGGCCTACATAGCCATGATTAGAGCAAAAGTGGGATCATAAAAAGTCTCTTCCAAGTGGCAACCGAGGGCTCCAGAACAGCACCTCTGAATGGCAGTGGTGGAGGAAGCTGGCAAAACTTCCTTCTGTGGCTGTGATCCATAGTTCTCTCTGATGACCACTCTTTCAATGTAAGTCCTATTCACAGACAGACAATGTTTGAAACTGAGACTCCGTAAGGGAATGATCTGACTTCTAGGTCAGCCACCACAGTGTACAGTCCCAGTGATTAGTTTATAGCAATCCGCAGGCTCTCCCATGTTGATCTTGTCCTCTTTTATGCCAAAGAGGCAGCACATCTTCCCTGCTATATTTCTCTGAAGCACAGCATAGCCTCCACCACCAGCCAGAATGTTAATGCATTATCACTCTGTACACTGAGAAAACAAGTGACCATATGTAGCCTATGCCAGCGGAGCTGTAACTGTGAAGAACAATGGCTCTGAGTCAACAACGGAATTAAACTACTCCCTCTTGTGAAGCTCTTCTGAATATTTTAAGTGTTGCCTTGAAAGTGTGGGATTATGTGCAAGCATAAACATTAGCTTAATGCAATTTTTTGGTACAGAATATGCCAGAGTTTAAAAATCAGAATTGAAATGCAGAAAATAACTTTGGGATAAATTTAATTTTTTTATGTGTGATTAAAACATGATTGAAGTGGCATACTTTATGTATAATTAAAGTTGCTTTGTAATTAAAAGATTTAGACATGTATAGAAAATGATACAGCCTAGTTTGGAGATTTTACAAAGGCACCTATTAAATACTCACTCCCTAGCAAGCCTATGACTCAAATGTTTTCACATTCTAATGCTGATAGAGTTCTTGAATTTTCTAAAGCTGCCAATTTCACCATTTCTAAATGCTTTATTCCTCCTTCCATGTGCTAGTGAAATAAAAGCAGCCCGATCTCCCCTGCATTAGCAAAAACATGGATGTAGAACACTGTATCTTAATTTCAAAAATTCCAGGTGAAAAAAGGATTGTCACAATTGAGATAGTGTTTGACTCATCTTTGCCTTCTCCATTGTGCCTAGCACCATGTCCCACCCAGTACTTAGGAAATATGTGCTAAACGGCTATTAGTAGGTGAGCAGAGCGTGTCTGTGTTTATGTATAGAGGGTTCTCATGATAATGCAAACACTTCTGAACATTTTTTATGTGCCAGGCAAAAGTGCTGTTATTTTGTTTATTCCCATAACAGCCCTATACTCCTTTAGAGTTTTAGAATAGCCTGGTGAAGGAATGACATTCAAATAGACTAGCAGGACTACTCTCAGTGTATTTTTTACAGACAGAAAAACTAAATCAAAGAGAGGTGAAGTCCACACCGAATCATGAATTTCAGTACTAACTTAGCAGCAGCTAAGTTACCTATTAAGTTACCTATTAAGCTAAAGAATGATGCAGAACGAGTTTTTTTGTTTGTTTTCTCTCTTATCTTGCTCATTTGTTCATCCTCTTTTCCAGACTCAAATTCCTCAATCTCCCATCCTCTCCAGAGATTGCCTCTTGGCCTCCCTACAGGTCCCTAAAACATCCTTCTAGTAAGCACCTGGCATTAACCTAGGCTTGTTCTCACTGCCAATGATCTTGGTTTAAACTGATCTTCCTGGCCTTCCCCACCAATACTTGTCTTTTTTATGTTTCATTCTTTTTTGCCAAATATCACATGGGGGAGGGAAATATTCAGACAAACTTATTCATATTAGAGTGTTGGTTGCTGATACTTGCATTTAGAAGGCTTTTGCAACATTTCAAAGCACAATGGAAAATTTTGAATTTGGGTTCTGGATTTAGGTACAGAAATGATGCCATGTAAGAGACATTGTTGACTGGATACAGGGATCAGGAAACAGGAAATCAGGAGTTGGAAATGGGAGAAAGAAATAATATTCATGAAGACAAGCAAAAAAATATATGGACTGATAGATGAATGCTAGATTTATTTTTCTTGTGGCCAGTGACACGTTTTCTAGTGTTTTTCCACATTCTCATGTACAGTATATATGGAATATGAACAATTTCTTCCAAGAAAAGTGATTGTTTCTTCTCAGGCTTTCTCATACCAATCATTCAACTTTAATTTTCAATTTAATCAGAGAGAGAGAGGTAGATACACATTTACATATTGATATACATGTATACATACGGCAGTTTTGCAAACCTGAGTGTAGCCGGATAAATAAAAGATATTGCAATGTTAAAGACGGCTCTTTATACTCTTTCTAACGCTCTAACAAATTATTCCATTTCCAGTGATTGTACCTTCGTTCCCTCCTATAGTAGCACCACCCCATGATTTTTGTTTTTCCCAGATTTCTATGGTGGAGTGTCCAACGAGAGGCTGTTCTGTGAAATCTCAGGCTTCCTAGGAGTTCTAGAGAAGGCTGGTGAGGAAATGGCATTCAAAATAGAATACCAGGACTATTCCCAGCGTATTTTGACTGGCAGAGTTGTAATGCACCTATTCCTTTTTTTTTTTTTTTTTTTTTGAAACGGAGTCCAGCTCCATCGGCAGTGGCACGATCTCGGCTCACTGCAAGCCCCGCCTCCCGGGTTCACGCCATTCTCCTGCTTCAGCCTCCCAAGTAGCTGGGATTACAGGCGCCCGCCACCACGCCCGGCTAATTTTTTGTATTTTCAGTAGAGACGGGGTTTCACCGTGTTAGCCAAGATGGTCTCGATCTCCTGACGTCGTGATCTGCCCGCCTCGGCCTCCCAAAGTGCTGGGATTACAGGCGTGAGCCACTGCACCCGGCCAATGCACCTATTCTTGAGAAGTTATAGAGGCCATGTATGGAGTTCTATAGAAAACATGCTTATGCTCTTCTGAATGATTCCCTCCCTAATCTCCAGGTGCAGGTTATTCTAGCCACTGACTCCCAGAATGAGCTGCTGTTTTTATGGAGAGTGACTTCAAGGAGAGTCAGGAGGGATGTATTGATTTAACGTAGAATTTAGTAGAAACAGAAGAATACATCTCTCTTGAAACTGTCCCTTAGACCTTAAAAATGTTAAAAAAAATTTTAAGTGGCGGTGAGTATGACCAATGAGCATTAAAAGACAGATTAGCACCCACTAGATTCTCTCTCCCTTAAGCAAATAGGAATTTTTGTCTTGCAATCAGCAAATCTGGTGGGACTGCTTGAAATACCATGTTGAAAAGGAGCAAGGAAAAGAAGACATATTGTGTAAAGCAGAACATTTCTAGTATTTCTTATGGAAAGAGTGCTCGGGCTAGAGAACCATATGTAGGCAGGCTTGTGATAAGAAGAATCGTCTCATTTGATGACAAGCAATCAAATAATCTCAGCTTGATTTTGTATCAACCAGTGACACGAATAGACAATCTCAGAAAGTCATAATTTCCATTTTAAATAATTTATTTTTAGTGGAAGCAAACTCTTTCTGATCTGAGTAACATGAACCAATTTTTCCGAGGACTATTTATTCAAAATAAATGTATAATTATTATTTCTAATCTGCAGAGGTCCTAAACCAAAATACTAAATGCAAAATAAGATGTATGGTTTCAATAAGCACTTTTCTTTGCTTTCTACAATGGTATTTCTTAATGTGTTTGTATGTTTGTGTTTACTTTTGAAACAATCTAGAATGGCCAACTGCCTCTGCTGCCTTAGTCTTGATTTTTATTGCTTTCATGCAAGCAATGCTTGCTCCTCTTCTCTATTTATTCAAATCCTAATCTCCTTTAAATAACACCTCCTCCACTAAATTTTGCTAAAAATATGACTCCCCTTTTTTATCAGTTCTGGCGATTATTACCTATACTTCTAAAATTCTAGTAATTATGTAATCATGGTAACTTCTATACAGAATATATAGTGCTAATGTGTGTATTACTGCTCTTTAAATAAAACTAATGCATGAAGGCATTATGTGAAGATCAGGTTCTTGCTCTACCATTGCGTAAACAAGCAAATCATTTTTTTCCTCTGGACTTCAGTTTTGTCACATGTAAACTAAGGAAGTGGGCCTATGTTATCTAAAACCCACCATGGCCCCTTCATTTTTTCAGCTGGAAAGACCACTGAAAATTTATTAAAGTTTTTAGAAATAAATTATTCCTTTGTACAATAAGTTTTACAAACCGCCTTAGGTCAAAAAATGTGATTTTGCCCATTTAGTCATAAAGATGTGATTACAATATGAATATAATCTCTGAACCCCATTTAATGGTCTGAGACTCTAAGCCATTAAATAGTACTCTCCATCTTAAAAACTAGTATCTTGAATATTTTTCTTATGGACAACGTGACACAATTAGAGGATTAAAATAATTTAATTAATAATTTTATAGAAACCTACTTCAGTAATACTGTATATGTTTTTGATATCTTAATTGTATTATGAGAAAACTTCAAGAATATCTAGCCAAAATAAAAAAGAAGCATTTTCTACATGCTCCATAAATCAAACCACTTTTTAAGCAAAGCAGGTAGGTGAGAAGCAACACAGTGTTTTCTCTGTGGTGACTACAGCTACAACGAGAGAGAGTGGCACACCTCTGGAGAGCTTGTTATTCATCAGAAAGTAAGTGCCCAGCTTTCTGACCACTTAAGAGCAGTGGCAATTTTCAAATACAATACAGGGAAGAAACACTGTTGTCTGTGGAATTGCACAGTAAGAACTGTCAAGATGTATCCACAAATAGTAGCATCTGACTGGTCCAACATAGGCTTCTTCTCTTCCTTTGATATATAT
>NW_012115466.1:4935019-4988997 GCF_000951035.1 Colobus angolensis palliatus
TCCTCCCACTTTTACATCCGCTATTTGGCTGTGATTTATTTAGTAATCTTTCTCATCCAGTATATTTGAGAAGAGTTCCTAAGTCCTACTTTTGTTCCGTTGAATCCTCTGCATTGCTTAACAGTTATTTTAAAGAACAAGTAAGATACATATGGACAAGTCTCCCAAAACATGTAAAATATTAAAGTTATACATGATACAATAAATCTTAAAGTTATATAATATATGTTACATATTTTAAGCTTACCAGCTTAGGGTACATCCCTCCACTATTATGTATTTATATCATACTAACTTAAAATGTGCAATATATTATTACGGACTTTATTTCTGATTATCTTTATCCAAAACAGATTTTAGAGCCAGGAAACATGTTTAATTTTAATTAGTCCAACCATACACTTGAAACATGGAAACCAAAGCCTAGAGTGACGGGATCAGGAGAAATGACACAGAGAGTTACTAGAAGAATCTGCTCCCAGAAATCGGTCTCTTTCATTCCTGGTCTAGTTCTCTCCGTTTGTTTTCCTCCTACTATCATTTCTTTTCTTAAGACTAGCTTTATTTTGTATGTTACATAATTGGAGGGCAAATAGAGAAAAAAAGAGATAGGATTAGATTTTAATCATAGTTTCTAAGAATTATGCAGTAATTTCTCTTATCTAACTACTTGGAGATTATTAGGTTGGTTAATTAGTTATCGTTATTGCATTAGGTTGTTTAAAAAATGAGGATACATGTATAATTAAAGTTGCCATATTTCATTGACCCTGACACCTTTAACATATCTGAAATCAGGGTGCATTTTATAATTCCTTATGGCCAAGCAGTAGTGGAGGCATAGTAGCCATAGACTAAATATGTGAAAATTGTTTGTATTCTCCTTAGCATAACCAGACAATCACCACTCCTGACAGTTCCGGACAATTTAAGGAAGGCACATGAGTTCTGGTTGTTGTCTGAAAACATTCCATTGTCACATTCTAGTAAAATCAACAACACACCAGGATCAAAGCATTCAGAAGGTATCAGCTGCTTGGAATTAAATTCTGAAGACAATCGCGAAGGCTTAAAAAAATAGTGCATCACCAACACCTGCATACTATTTTCTGTGGAAAAACATGGCTATGAATGAGTCAAAAAATGATTCAGAAGAGGTTATGAATAGGATAATTTTTTTTAAATTCTTAAACCAATGCATCTTGCTAATATTATATGTTTTATTCATGTAAAAGATTGATATATGTTAAAAATCTGTATCTATTTGTCTACAAATCCTTATAGAAATATAAAGTAAAAATTCTAAGTAGTAGGGAAGCATTGTGGAATTAATAAATTGGGGTGTTCTTTCCATAGTGTGAATAAAATGCAGTGTTCTAGAATCAGTGCTCCTTGGTTTTCATAAAATATGGTATATTAAATATAATTAAACATTTAACTCCCTAGCAGAGGTTTCAGGAATTTGCAGTAGCTTAGGCTCATTGCTATGAAACATAATGAATTCACACTGGATTTGTGAAATAAACCTTCTAAGCATCTACCTCTTACCTGGACTGTGTCCAGATAAGAAGGTTCAGGTAGATGCTTAAAAACATACTTCCATGATGGTCATCACCTGACGTAGGAGTGCCCACCACAACATAGATCTACTTAAACTCTATTTCACTATATTTCCACCTTCAAATCTATCTTCTATTAAAGCAAAAAGGAAAAGCATCTGTTCCTGACCCTAAACACAGATGGAGCTATTAATTACCATTTTAAGCTTGATTCAAAAATCAATTCCCCTGGAGGCGAGGAGCCCAGTTCAGAGGTGGTTGCTGTGGTATAAACAGCTCTAGGCATGGAGCCTGAAAATAGAGCATTGCCAATGGAATGATGAGATGCTCAGAAGGCACATTCTAACATACTGAAGGTAAGCCAAGAAGATCGCCAACATCCATCACAAAAGTTGCTTTGAAACAGAGATATCAAACTCATTCTTTTCCTAGTTTATGTTTCTTTTACATTGCGGCTTTGCGTCCTTTATGCTGAAGAAAGAGTTATTGCAATGAGGTTATTAGAATTCTAAAACTGGAGAGAAAAAAAGTTGAGACACAATTGATACCTGTTCCTAGAACAAAATAAATATAATGAATTCAATTCCTTTATACTTTATCTCACGTACACTGCCTTAGTTTCCCACCTGTCTGCAAACTACAATATGTATCTCCATAAAAATAACTCAAGCACAACTGCTCTTTTCCCTGAAATCCTATTGCACCATATTGTACCTATTGCTCCTCTCATGCCACAAATTCAGCAGTTTACCGAACATAGTATCGTCTAATTTCCAAACATATATTCATTCAGGGAAAAAAAAGACACGTATTGAGTGATGTGTGATGGCACTCATTTGTTTGTGCATGTATTCATTACATTCTTTCTCCTTCCAAAAAATAATTTGAAGCAGCTACGATTTTAAAAAACTCCAAAATAATCAAATATTGAAACAAAGTTAAAGTTTAAAAATGAATCCAAATAATAAAGCCAAGTAAAAGAAGATGATTGAGGACATCTTTTTCAATTGAGCACAAAATTGGCTCTGAGCTTCCATGAAGTCAGGCAAAAGAATGAAAATAAAGCTTTCCTTGTTTACAAAAATGAGTCATAATGTTCAATGAGAGAGATGCTCACTGGTATGTGAGCTGAAAATTAGATCCCTCCCTTGAGCCCCTCAAGTAAATAAACCATTATCAGAAACAAAGAAGTATTTTTTATTTGTGCAAAGCATATATGAAGTCCTTCTTTGTGAGAGTAACTGGCCAAAGGGTCCAGTCATTTCTCTTATTATCTCTGCATTATGATGGTGAAATCATATGACAAACATAGATGAGGATACGTGATCTGTTTGGAAAGGTGGACATCCTCTGATTTAACTATGGTTTACATTATATGATCATATAGATAGGTATATGTTGACAAAGCAAGGTTTATAATTTAAACATGTAATATAGTATAATTTAGTATTTGCAATTTTATGCAGGACACATTCCTACATTTTCCAATTATTCAGTTTCTATTAAAAAAACAAAACAAAACAAAACAAAAAGCTCTGTAACATCATGAAAACATGCATTCTACATCAGAAGCATGCAGCCAGACATAAACACCATTTATTCCATGGATTCAAAGATCATGTAATTATTTTTTCATGCATTTAATTTTCATATAGGCATTCCATATTATAAGAGATTTGAGAAGGATAGGCATTTTGTTTGTGGAACTCCCCATTAGGAGGCCTAGATTGTTATTGCCCCCTTCCTCCCACTTAACAGAGCTCTGATTTTTTGTGCGATGCAGTCAAGTCCACAGGGAAAACAGACCTCTCCCCCAGCCCTCAAGGGACTGACCATGATGATCAAAAACAATCGCACAACACACTGTCTCATTGCCAGTTATAAATTAAGAGTGAAATGTGACATAGTTTTAGTCATTTAGGCATAAAGGGAAGTTTGCTGATATCTTCTGGGAAAAAGTTTCCTTATAGATAAAGAGACATATCCGTGAGAAGAAGGCTGCTTTTTCATTTTTGCTTTGAGTGGGGCTATGAGAAGAGGTGATGTTTGGCTCTGTGATAACCATATTGTTTATCTTGTTTCCAAGAAAAAGACTCAAGAGATCTACAGTGAAGTTGTACCAGAGCCATGACATCCTTGAACTCCTAAGTTAGCCAACCCTGGATCAGCACACCTCCAGAATCCTGGTTCTGTGAGATAATGAATGTCTTTTTTGTTAAAGCCTTTAATTGGGTATTCTGTCACTTGCAGGCAAAACCTTCCTAACAGACACCATCTTTTCTATTTCTATATTCTATACAAAGTTAAACAAAAATTTGCATTCAACGAACTTACAGAAAATACAAATAAGGGTAGGAAGAAAAAATATCACAATCAATCAGACAAGATCATTGGTCCTCCATAGCAATGTCAATAAACCTTTGTAAGGTAGAATTATTTCCTATGATAGAATCGAAGAGTATTTATTGGTAGGTAGATGGTAGGTAGCTAAGCAACCCTACCTAAAGTTTCTATAGTCCATGCTAACACATCTGTACACATTTTACCTACTGCCTTCACTAGCATTGTTATCTTTCTAAAAACAAATATTAGAAAGAAGTATTAAAACAATAGAGCTACATTTTTATTTCCTTTGACATCTCTCACATGATTACTAAATAATTGGTATGTATCAATAGCAAACTCTGTTGCTTTATTCAATAGACTGGAGGAGAAGGGAAGCTGTCTGCAGAGAAAAATGTTATGAAGCGCTGTATGTTTCCATTCTGCCCATTTATTTTCCAAGTAAAATATCATCAAAAGGAAAAATGTCACAATTTTATCCTTGTTACTTTATTAACATTTAGCATGTGGAAAAATTATATTGACCCTCTTTGATGGATGTTTATTTTGTGTTTACTCTTTCTCCTGAAGTATTTAGACGAATTTTATGTATTCATTCACTTGCCATGGCAAACACTAAGTTTTCAAACCCAAATCCATTTCCCCTTCTTTTCTTAAAGATTGTGATTTTGTTGAGGGTAGTAAAACGCCATCCTAAAAATCTATCTTCCAACCTCTCAGTTACCTAGAAGTAGCCAGCTGACACAGTCTGGCAGTGATATGAGAATGGAAGGCTATGGGGAGAATGTTCACACCATAAAAAAAGACACAATGCTCAGAGAAGGCTTGTTTGGCCTCTTCCCCTCCTCTTCCTTCTTCTTATTTGTTTTCTAAATCTCATCACATGTCCTCTATTACTTATTAAGCAAAAATCAAAAAGATCCTCGCCACCACCATAATGCAAGGGGGAACAAAAAAGAAAATGGGGTAGGGAAGAGTAGGAAACAGAGAATTTCCTTCCTTCTGATCTCAGAGCAATACTTCTCAACCTGGGACAATCTGACCTCTCAGAGACATTTGGCAATGAATGGAGATACTTGGGTATAACTCATGATGAGGTGGGAGTGGGGTGTGCTACCAGCATCTGGTGGGTAGAGGCCAAGGATGATGCTCCACATCCCTATAATGTACAGTACACGCCCCCATAACAAAGACAAATAATTATCAAGCCCACAATGACAACAGTGTCAAAGCTGAAAAATTCTGAGGGAGAATACTGTTATCTTTTTCTCCCCCATTTTGGGCCCCCAAAGCAAGCACGAGTTTGGAGGCACATTAGTGACCTTATGCCCATGAGAAGAAAGTTTCCAAGATAATAGAAGAAGCGTGATAAAATGCTTAAGCAACTATCCTCTCCTGACTTTTTATTATGTGAGATAAATAAAGCTTTATTTGCTTAATCCACTGTTAGCCAAGTTTTCTGTTACTTCATAGCCAAATATATTTATAAATAATACACTTACTATTCATTTATGGTAGACTTTATGTTCAGACATGAAGCTAAGCTATCATTTCTGAATGACATGATAAATCAGGCATGTCTTTTGACCTCTGGCAATTCATTGTGCAGTGAGAAAGCCAACCATCAGAAATGTGAAAGGTGGGCTACTCCCAGTATAAATACTGTGTTGTAGGAGCTCAGAGTAAGGGTACAGGAGTGAAGCAGCGAGATGAAGGAAAGACCACCCAAGGAACTAAAATGTTTTTCTGACCTATCATTGGTGTATATTTGGTGGGGTGGGGTAGGTAGGCAGGGAATGGATCAATGAAGAAAGATTAACATAAGCAAACCACAAAATCCTAAAATGGTATGTAGTGTTGGGGAAAATAGTAAGAAAGAGTCTTGTGAATGGACTAAAGAGTAAATTCAGAAGGGGAGCCAGGAGGGCAGTGTTTTAATCTACATAAGGAGGTTTAAGAATGAATTGTGAAAAGTATTGAGTGTCATCAGGGTTGTGGACTTTGGCATGTAATAATCTATAAAGGGCCACTGGCCAATGTTAATAAGACCAATACCTATATTTCAGAAATAATAATATTAAGTCTAGAAGACTGGACTTTGGTGATTCCATTTACAAATAATTAAAGCATAACTGAAAAATCATATTTTCCTATTGACAATCCAATAAGATGGAAACTGATTGTAAACTTCACTTCAAAAAATAAGCCTTTAAAATGTGGAAAAGGTATATGTTACAGAGTTGCAGTTTCTAATATTACTGTTAATTTTAATTGTGTTTTGCTTACACAAACTACAAATTAGTACTTGTTAGGTAATTTGTGAAATAACTCCTTTGTGTAAAAATAATAAAGAATTATCAAGATAAACCATTACTGTGTTAAAAAACTATTTGTTTCAACACGTGAAAACCCAGAGAGATATGTGTCCCTCATAGCTATATCTGTATTAGTATTGTCTCACAAAAAGTTGTCAATAACATTAAAATTTATGTGAAAAATTTTATAAAACACTCTTATCTTAGATTTATAACTGTATTTTCTAGTTTTAGCTACTTAATCATCCTATAAAGAAAACCCTAAACAGCTAGTTTAATGTAATTTGAAGGGATATGTAGATCCTGCCACTGGATAACCATGTGAAAACAGTAAAAGCGGAATAAAATATAAGAATTTCAGAGTTGGAAGAGACTTCAGAGAGTGATCCAAGAAAGTCATCCAGGGATGCATAGGGTCATCAGGCTTTCCAACACTCTGCAAATGAAACCAACAGAGTTCTCAGCCTACCTTCTGTAAGTATATATTTCACCTTCAACTTCAAAGCCATTCAAACCTTTACATTTGAAAGTATGTTATTACTAAATGTAAGTGGAAAATTTCACAAAATAAAACTACACTGAGGGAATAAAGAAAAGATTGACAGCAAGTACTTTGGGGGTGGAAGAAGGGAGACAATGGGAAGGAGGGGAACTAAAGAAGCTTTTCTTACTCCACACTACTGGAACTCTAGTAGAATCTACTGAAAGATTGACTCCCTCAATTTCTGCTTATGTTAAGAGGATTGGGAAGACTAACTGCAGAATAGCAGGCTTACAGAAAACAGTTACTTCTTTTAATCAAACCATGTAATCAGAAGGCCTGAGTAATGATTAACTTCCACTTTCTCTGTGAATCACTCAATCACTCTGCAATGCAAGTAGACTTAGATTCATTCTCTGCCAAAGGCACACTAAATTTAATGTTTTTGCGTTTAACATTTAATATTTTAAATACATGAATGGCCCTTGCTTCTGAGCTCATTTCAAAAACCTTGTGTTCTGCTAGGTTACAATGGCTGATGGAAATGCTGAGATATTTTATAGGTTTTACTCTCAAACATACGTACACATACCCTTTCTCAGTGACATTTTAATATCTATGATCCTATTAATAATTGAGCACAATTAATTGTGAGAAATGCATTAAGACCCTGTAATTTTCATGTACAGAATGACAACTCAATTGACTTAAGCAAAAATAGTCTACCGGAGTTTAAGTATAAAAAGAGGGAAAATGAGTATATTAACTACCTGTAAAAATGCAGAGTAACAGATACTGGGTTAACTATACGAATTCACGTCTCCCAAATCCTACATGTATCACTATGGCCCTGGAAATGCAAAAAGAAACAGTACCTTTGTGGAGGCCAACTGTTCATGATTTAGAATTATCACAAATGAATCTAATATTGAACGTGTAATATCCTTCATCTCTATAACACACTAACAACCTCCTCTGGAAGAAATTATTCCCAACGCAAAATCTCAACCTAAATAATTTTAAATTCAGGTGGTTTTTCATTTCTACTCACAAGATATTGTGTTGAGGCGGGCAGGCGTCGATGGAGAACGGTTTAAATGTTTGGTATACCTTCTCTTCCCAGGAGAGCTTATTGCCCAATAATGCATAATATATTAGTTGCTCAACGCGAGGGATCTAGGGAGTGACATCTTGACCGGAACCACACAGATCTGAAAACCACCTCGCAGGAAACGTTGTGGGGAAGAAGAGCAACTTTCTTATCCCTGTCAAACTAACAGGCGGAACCAACCCCAGAACTAGCCGGAGGGCCTGGGGAGAGCAGAAGGCTGAAAGCAGCACCTCTGCGCTCCGCCGAGGGTTCAGGCAAGGGTTTTCTTCTGGAGGCGGCATTGTTCCTCCATCTGCTCAGCCTCCGTATTTCGCCAGGAAACCCTCCCCGCTTTCTCGTAATCTGTTCCTTATTTCTTTTGTACCTCTCAGCCGATTTCCATGCTCTTGGTCTCTGTGGTCCCAGGGCACAGCTCTAGGGTGAAGAGCTGCAGGGACTGGGGCGCCGCTCTAAGGCTTTGGAGGCGACTGCACTCCGCCCGGGCTCTGGCAGCGTACGCGCCGCACACTCGCTCGCTCGCTTCTCTCCGGTCTCTCCGGCTCGGACGGGCTCTCCCGGCCTCTTATCACCCACTCCGGCTCGCCTTTCCTGCCGTGTCTCCCTACGCCAGCTCCGCACGCTCGGCGCTGGCCGCCCGGGCGCGCTCTCCGCGCCGCCGCCTGATCCTCTGCTCACAGCCGAGGCGCTCCCCCCGCCCACCCACAGGCCGGGACTCGGGATTGAAGGGTCAACCAGCCGCTGGGAGGCGGGGAGGAGAGGCGAGAAGAGCTGGGGCAAGTGAGGAGTCGCGGGTGGGAGGACTGAGGGATAAACGGGAGAGTGAGCCCAAGAAAAAAGAAGATGCATCTGCTCCGAAGACGCCAATGAAGAAAGGACAGAGGGGGCAGGAGTGGAGTGGAGGAGAGAACGCCCACCAGGAGGGTGGGCAAAACGGGCAATTTACAAACTGCCAGGGCTAGAGATGCCGCGCGGAGGAGGAAGGAGGTTAGAGGGACATAAGAAGAAATGAGGGGAAGTTCCCACATCTCCCCAAAAGGTCAGGTCTGAAAACCATGTCCCTTGAACGGGAGTTAAACAAGCGACTGGCCGTGGTGTAAAAGGTGGATTTAAAAGGAAATTTAGTGGCATGCACTTATTTAGACACGGCTTCGTCTCTCTCAACTCTGGCAAATTACCCTCCAAGTAAAATGTATTGGTTTTATGCAGAAACGGAAGCCGAATCTCCTCTCCTCTGGACTCCTCCTGAGATACTGGTTTGTTTGCTGGTTATCTTTCTTTTTAAATGCAAAAAAAAAAAAAAAAAAGCGTTTGGGAGCTTCCATGAACCCCAACGCTGAAAAAAAAAAACCACCCAGTTTATTAAAGTTCATTATTTTTTATTGCTTTTATTTTCATCAGAGGATAGGGTGAAGGACTGGAACCTGCAGATGTTTAAAACACTTATTTAGATAGCATTTTTTTTTTATAAAGGACAAAATTCATTTCCTAAAACCACCAGAAAGGCGATTGGAAAACTCAGTTACTCGCCTGGGAAAGAGAGACGCATTTAAACTCTAATAGACGATTACACTTCCAGCACCCCCCACCCCCACCCCAATGGTATTGGAAAAGGGTTGAGTTTACAGAAGAGAGAGCAGGGAAGGGTAGGTGGAAGGTGGGGAAGGCGAAGGAGAGGCAGGGAGTAGGAAGTTCTCGGCAGTCCCCGGGATTAAGGTTAACGCCGGAGCTCGGCGGACGCAGGAAGCTCCCTTACCTTTCTCTCTAAGCCCCGTTTGCACCTGATCTGCAACCATAAATACTTCGTGGTGTTTAGTGTGCAGCCAAACGATGGCCGAATGTTAAACAATTCTTCACGCTCCCTCCCCCTTTTAAAAAACAGGCTCAAAAGAATGTTAATCGTGTTCTTGTTATCCATCGGCTCCAAAACATTCCGCTTCGTGGGGAGCAGAGACGAAAACCAGGCGCTTGGGCACGCGTATATGTATTTATATATTATGCGGTCGGTATATAAACATATATACGTTTTCTGCACGTAAATCCAAAAAGAAAAGCACCACAGATGCTTCTGTAAGCGGGAGGGAACAGCGAAGAGCAAAACTTGGCAAGCCGAATGTATCCAGAGATTTCGTACCAGGAGCCACCTGCTTCGACATGCAGAATTTCCGAGAAGATTTAGAGGGAGAAGGAAAAAAATTAAAAATAAAATACCCAAAACACACACTTGAAACTGGAAGACACCTATGAAGCTTGGAAATGGAGAGGATGAGAAGATCTCCCGGGGCTACAGATCCTCAGCTAAGTGAGCAATCGCCTCCGAAAATCATAGGCGGGGAGGTGGCTGCAGATGCGTCCCCTGCTCCGGTCCCCGCCGCCGCCGCCGCCGCCACTGCTACCTGTAGACACGCACACACACACGTACACGCGCGCACACACACTGCCACCTTCTCTCTCTCCCTCTCCCGTCACTCCGTGGCGTTGTCGGGTGCAAGAGTCTGAATCAAGCCAGACCATCCTCCAGACCCAATCCTGCCCCCTCAGAGCCAGGACTCCCTCCCCTGCCTCCCCCTCCCCGCCCGGTTTATTGCACAGCGTCCCCTCCCCTGCGCGCCCCTTCCGCCGGTCGGAGGCGCGATCTTGGTCGGGGGTGGGCTTCGGGGGCGCGGGTCCTGCGGTGGCAGACTTGGTGCTGGTGATGGTCCCTCCCTTTACAAGTTCCGCCCTCCTCCCTCACTCCTCCCGCGGCAGCTAGCGTCCTCCGCCCGCAGCTCCCGCAGCGCCCACGGCGGCAGGAGGGGTGAAGGGCCCAGGGAGTCACGTGTGGCGTTCGCCAAACCACTTAGAGCGGCGTGTGAGTGAACGGGCACGGCCACCCAGACGCGAGGCCTCGGACGCTCGGAGTTTCTCTGTTCTCGGCGTCGTTGTGCTCGGGTTCCAGGCGTTTTCGTCTTGGTGACGGAGAGAGCGGAGTTGGAGGCAACAGCCTTCCACTGTGCCTCTTCTTCCCCCCGCCTACCCCCCACCCCTCCATCCCCCCCATCCCCCAGCTTTTTGGTAAATCTCTTGCCACCAAACTCCCCTCTGTTTCCTCTGCTTCCTCCAGCTAGAGGCAGAGTAATCTCTGAATTGAAGCGTTCGTTGGCTGTAGCCTGTTCCGTGCGAGTAGTGTAAACGCAACGCCACTGCCTTTGGCCTCTCCCTCTTGGCTGTGCCCACAGCTTCTGCCGCTGGATAGGTGATTTTTAAAAAATCACAGCTAATCATTGTTGGCTTTTTTGACGGGTGTGACTCACTATAGCACATTGTTTACACCTACCCGCCTCCCACTAGCCTCTCTGTGTGAATTTTTAAATGCAAGTGAGTTGAAGATAGGGCGGTGCCTACAGAACCACTAAGTTAACTGATTGCCACCTGTAATAATCATAACCCCAAAAGGAAAACCTAGCAGTAGAAAATCGCTATAAGTGACACGTGAACTAGAGATATGTTTTTTTCTCACCATTTAAGAGCTTGCTTCATATTTCTCAATCTCACGTAGGCTTTAATCTGTACAATTCAAGTAAAAGAAAGGAACTTTAACATACAGACTGTAGTGGCCCTTGAGTATCACTCATTTATTAATTAATACCAGTAAGTAAGAAACCAAGGTTCTACCATTTCCGCTCTGATTTTTAAAAAACAGTCCAATAAGACATGTTCCTTTGGCTTGGAGGAAATTCAGTACCACATTGTCTTGATATCGTTTTAGAATCCAGTCTATCTTGTCATTTTTTTTCTTTTTTTTAAAGTTTAAATTTTAGGCTATATGTTGACAAATCCAGCACATTTCTGTAATGCTCCCAAGAAAGTGAGGTTTCGTTCTACTGAAACACGCATCCGATTCTTGGTAACAGGTGTACCATGCCCAACTTGCACAAGTTTGTCTCATTTGACAACCTGAGCCCTTTGAAATTTGTCTGGAATTTCCTGAGAAAGTTGAGAAGTAAGTATCTATTTCAACAGTTGTGAAAGTAGCTAAATGGGTCCTGTTAATTTTCATGAGATTACATAATTAACCTAACTTGATATAGGATATCAAGTGAAGAATAAAAAAGGATGATTCTATAAAGTTCTCCATTATAATTTACATAACATAATATTTTATATACTCTCCTGTATCCCAAGGCTGTAGGCACCACTTCCTAACTGTATTTGCTGAGGTTAATATCAGAATCCTAAAGGTAATAACTAAGCATTTTTCACTTCCAATATTTGGTATTTATAGTAGGAGATTAATTTTAAATGGTTCTATTGTGGGTTCTTTTTCATTATTTTCATGGCTACACTTTATCAACGGGCCATTATTATCTCATTCCTATGAGTTAGTTTTACAAAAAGCCTAAGCATTTTAACAAAATGAATTGTCACACAAACAGCATTTATCACAATCTGTACATACAGTCAAATGAGCCAAACCTCCTTGCTCATTTTTTTTCCCCAATAACCCAATCAAACCGTCTTAAGGAAATAAACTCATCCCCTACCATTTGATCTCAAAAGCAATTACATAGCAACAAGTTTTGATTTTTACTTTATTTTTCTTTTGTTGGTATGTAGTTAAAAGGGCTGGGACTCCGGAATCAGATTGCCTGAGTTTGAATCCTGGATTGACACTTAATTTGTAATTGCCTGGTCCGTGTCACTTAATCTTCTTAAACTTCGAATTTCACCTCTGCAAGACGGAGATAATAATGGTCCCTACCTTGTAGAATTCTTGTAAGGATTATCCAAAATAATGCATGTAAAGCACTTGGCACACAAATTATGTAATTCGTCAATGTTTCTATTTTTAGTATCTTCATGGTATGTTTTCTCTTCTGATTCAAACACCAACACACATGCGTGTGTGTGTATGGATATTTGAGATTATAATAATGACATATTGACTGATAATGACATTTGCTGGCAATATATGGTATCTATAACCAGGAAGTCATTAGTGATTTTAGAGTGATTCCTAGGTCCTTCCTGCCTTTTGTTTTTCTTTTTTTTTTAGACAGAGTTTCGCTTTTGTTCCCCAGGCTGGAGTGCAATGGCACGATCTCGGCTCACGGCAACCTCTGCCTCCTGGGTTCAGGCGATTCTCCTGCCTCAGCCTCCCAATTAGCTGGAATTACAGACATGTACCACCATGCCCGGCTAATTTTGTATTTTCAGTAGAGACGGAGTTTCTCCATGTTGGTTGAGCTGGTCTCGAACTCCCAACCTCAGGTGATCCTCCTGCCTCCACCTCTCAAAGTGCTGGGATTAGAGGTGTGAGCCACAGTGCCCGGCCTTGCCTTTTGTTTTTCTTATGGTATATTTGTCTTCTATTAATTAACTTTAATATTAGACTAAACATATCAAATGTGAATGACATAAAAAAGAAGACATTAAACACGTGAATAAGTGATGAAGGCATCAGTAAAATATAGAAGACTTGATCCAACTTACATTGAAAATCATGTGGCCTTCTAGGTTGTGACATTAATGGTGCTTGTGTGTACTGCCTTTCACCATGTCAAGAATTGTTTGAAATGAATACTGGAGCCCTGGAAAGTCAAACACAAATAAAAACCCTATGAAACTTGCCTACACATGTCTGCTCCTTTGTAAATTTGGAAGGAGACTTCAATATAGCAAATAGGCAGCGTGTTAGCATTTTCTGAAAATGTTTGCTCAAAAAGAATCTTAGTATGAAAATACATCTATTGAGTGAGAATAGGGGAAAACCACTAGAGAAGTAGAGAAATCAACTTTATAAGCATGTATCTATTACCTAATCATTGTGACATTAAAATTTGTTTTTCCCAGGAATGAAAATGAAAATATTGAAAAAGAAAGCTAGGCTTGAGTGTAAATAGCATATTGTACCTCGGACACCTCAATAGAGTGGTTTGTAGACTCAGCACGCTTTCAGTCCAGAGATTATTAAGTGGAAAGATGTTTTTCTTTAGTAATTACTTATATAAGGAAAATTAAATAGATGTTCTCTTAAAGAAAAAGCAGGAATATTACTCATTCTTTGGAAAATCCCAAAGACCCACAGCAGGTGATTAGCATGTCGTTTTTCTTTCTCAAGGCATTTAGGAAGAAAAAATATTAATAAAATGTGATGCTTAGATGAAATTATTTTGCAAGTTTCCTTATAAATTATATGTATTTTACTTAAAATTGGTTCAATATAAATAATATACTGAGAAAGAGTTTATAGGGCAATGACGGCTCATATTTCTGTTCTAAAAGTAAAAACAGAGCCAAATAGTCTTTGAGTTGTAGCATTGCCAAGTGGACCCGCTGCACAGCTTCCTGGTAATGTTTTATTATAACCTGGACAAAATATATAGATATTATTAATACTAACAAGATGGAACCTGACTTTTAGGGTCACTAACATAATATCCAATTAACAAGAATCCACATGGTCTCCAACTCTAGTCTATTCACACACCAACCCTCTACCACATATGGTCTATGCAGCTTGGCTAAATCCATCCTGTTTTTATCTAGCCCTAAACAAGACAAACCCCGTTTCTGAAACCCTTTGATAAACCTGTACTTTCTATCATGTGAAATACAAACTTCTTATCCTAAGAACCAAAGCACAACAGGCTTTCAATCCCACACATCTCTATTTTGGACTATCCAAATCACCGTCTCTACCTATTGGAAAACTACCAAAAATGTTATCTTAAAGTTCCCCTGAGCCAGAAATTATTTTCATTTTCCTTTCTTCTGTCACTAATTTGCACCTCCCATAATGCAATAGCACAGCCTATCTTGTGTCATCATTATTTCTGGATCGTTTGTTTCCCTTGTTTACAAGGTATCAAATAATCTCTCACTCAGCAACTTGTACATATCCATTCCTTCTTCCCAGACCTCTCTTCCTCCTGATAGGTATAGGCTCCCTCCCTCATTCGTATAGGTCTCTGCTCAAGTGTTACTTCAAAGAAATATTGCCAGGCATGGTGGCATACTCCTGTAGTCAGCTACTTAGGAAACTGAGGTGGGAGGATGATTTGAGCCTATGAGTTCAGGGCTAGCCTTGAGAACATAGCGAGACCTCATCTCTAAATAAATAATTTTTAAAAATCTCCCCTGACTCTGTTATCTAAAACAGCATTCTCCTCCCCATTCACTCTCTGCCTTCTTAAATTCTTGAATTTGCTTGAACATACTTATTATAATCTGATTATATTTATTTGTTTGCTTGCCAGCTTTTTTCATCCACCAGAAGATAAGTGCCATGAGATCAGGGACTTAATTTAATTTGTTTTGTTTCCTGCCGTATGCCATATACCTAACAGTATGCCTGACTCACTTTGGTGCTCTAAAAGTAGTTCAATTAATGTGTTAAGCCAAATTGATTCAATAATAAATTTCCAGGGCATAATTACAGACTATCTCTAACTGTAGCCAAAAATTGAGCATAAAAGCATAGGAATTTTCTCAGATGTCCTTGAAAAACAAATTTTTTAAATGCATGTCTTACATAAAATACATTAAAGCTATACTTATGGGACACAGACCCCAATTTTTTGAGATAATTTTTAGAATGAGCATATATTAGCCTCAAATGTTTTCATAAAGCAATTGTGCCATATTTTCAAAGATACTTTCCTCATTTAAGAGCCAATGGTACTTTATTATATGACAGTTTGCACATTTGCTCATTTCCCAGAGTTTTAGTTCTTTCAACTGTGTATCTAGGGGTGTGTGTGTGTGTGTGTGTGTGTGTGTGTGTTTTAGGTTCTAAAGTACGTTTTTGGTAATTATTTAAGAACTTGAAATGTATAGAAGCAGTTATTAAGCCTAAAATCACATTTACAATGCACTATGTATATAGCTCTTAAGAAAGTTAAGATTATGTTTTGTGTGTATGTATGCTAGTAAAGTTTATTTACACTACATTCTCTCATGTCAATCACATTTAAGTCCTGGAAGCTTGTATTTCTGTGTTTACATACAGAGTTAAGTACATTCCTGAGAAAATGTAATTCAGTAAATGAGTTTTCACTCATCAATCCTTTGAGTGCCTAACTGTACCTTTTACTGCATTATTGAAGAATCAAAAGAACTATGAGACATGGTCTCTTCCCACTTGAAGTGTACATTATCTCTGAGGTAGCATCCTACCTAGATCTTATGATAGCCTCATTCTTAATACAAAAGGACTTCCTAGGGAAGGATATTCTAAGCAGAAGACTAACATATTTAAAGACATGAGCTCACTAGAGAACAAAATGTGTTCTTAAAGGCAAGCAGCCCAATTTAGCTACAGCATGGAGAGGTATGTAGGTGAGGGGAAATAAATGAGCTTGTATGGAACCAGGGTCAGATAGTGAGGGGACTTGTGTGTCAGACAATTAAGTTTGGACCTGACCGTTCAAACACAGTCAGTGGGGGAGTTTTAAGCAAGGAAATTGTGTGATCATATTTGCTTTCTAGAAAAGTCTGTCTGTAGCAGCATGGGGAGTGGAATAACGAAGGAGAGGCAAAACCAAAGGCGGGGAAGCTAGTTATGAAATTATTGCAATAGTACACAAAAGAGATGAAAGAGTGTCTGAACTATGTAGCAACAACAACAAAAAGAAATCGAATAGTGCATTACTACTTTTCTTAAAATGTTCAATGATCTTCCATTTCATTGTAAAAAATACAGACATCTTTCAACATCACCCATCCTCTTTATAATGAAAGTGATAGAACCTCAACTCAGGTAAAAAGCAAACTCCCAAACTCAGTTACCCAACTGAGAAGCTGAGGGTGCATTTAGCTCTCACCCTGATTGTATTCAGACCCTTAACTGAAGTCCTTAAGTTTTTCTCCTTTCCTTTCCTTTATTCCTTGGCTTGCTTTTATTTTCAGGAAGCCTCTCTTCACCTTTGGGGCAGGATGCCTGTCAGCAGTTCCAGACATACTCTTCAGGGTGGCATCCCCAGGGAAAATTACCTTGTTAACCACAGAAAAGAAATCCTATGGAGGACTTAAAATGATTTTGCTTGGGTCACACGTTCCTTTCTGTGACTGAAGATGGGGTTAATTTTATTGACCAAGTGCAGGACACATGATGTACACTTGTATGAGGTAAGGGAGCCCAACAAGATTTATACATACAGTAAAGGCCGATGTAGGAAAAGCCTAGGGTGCTTACCAAAAGAAGAAACGTGAAACAATTTGCTGGTCAAACTTTAACTTCAGCCATAATCATAGTTCACCACATGCTACTCCCAGGTTTTCTCCTTTTAGCCTCTTTCCAGTTCCTTCAGTCTTGCAAAAGTGGATTCTTGAGTCTGCAAAACTACAAATAGTGGCTTCCCACCTCTGAATCTCTGTTCAATTTGTTTATGTTACTTTAATTCCTTCTCTATCCCTGCCTGTTAAGATAGAAATTCTGGAAATTAATGCCTTGTATATATTCTGTGCTTCATTGAAGAGACTTGTCCAAGCAATTGATTAGATATTCAGAAGACATAAAAACACACAAAGCAGAGACAATATCCTCAAAGAGCTTTTAATTAGAAGGTTAAACAAAACACATATACAAATAACCAAAGTAGGACACAAACAACACAAGTGAATTAAAGAGGTCAATGGAAACTTAGTGAAGGAAAGGAGCAAGGACTGACTAAAATTCAGTGCATATTTGTTTTGAAGGAATAAAATGAACAAATGAAGGAAGTGATGTAAATGAGTAAACTGATAAAACATAGAAATTTAAATCATCCAGAAAGATAAAAAGATTAGGCTTTTCACCATAAAAGGTAAAGTCATCAAGAAAAAAATGATTTTCTTGTGCTTTTATTTTATTTTTATTATTATACTTTAAGTTTTGGGATACATGTGCAGAACATGCAGGTTTGTTTCATAGGTATACACATGCCAAGGTGGTTTGCTGCACCCATCAACCCGTCATCTACATTAGATATTTCTCCTAATGCTATTCCTCCCCTAGCACCCCCACCCCCTGAGAGGCCCCAGTGTGTGACATTCCCCTCCCTGTGTCCATGTGTTCTCATTGTTCAACTCCCACTTATGAGTGAGAACATGTGGTGTTTGGTTTTCTGTTCCTGTGTTACTTTGCTGAGATTGATGGTTTCTGGCTTCATCCATGTCCCTGAAAAGGATATGACTCATCCTTTTTATGGCTGCATAGTATTCCACTGTGTATATGTGCCACATTTTCTTTATCCAGTCTATCATTGATGGGCATTTGAGTTGGTTCCAAGTCTTTGCTACTGTGAACAGTGCTACAATAAACATACATGTGTATGTGTCTTTATAGTAGAATGCTTTATAATCCTTTGGGTATATACCCAGTAATGGGATTGCTGGGTCAAATGGTATTTCTGGTTCTAGATCCTTGAGGAATCACCACACTGTCTTCCACAATAGTTGAACTAATTTACACTCCCACCAGTGTAAAAGTGTTCCTATTTCTCCACATCCTCTTTAGCATCTGTTGTTTCCTGACTTTTTAATGATTGCCATTCTAACTGGCATGAGATGACATCTCATTGCGGTTTTGATTTGCATTTCTCTAATGACCAGTGATGATGAGCTTTTTATCATATGTTTTTTGGCTGCATAAATGACTTCTTTTGAGAAGTATCTGTTCATATCCTTTGCCCACTTTTTGATGTTTTTTTTCTCTTGTAAAGTTGTATAAGTTCTTTGTAGATTCTGGATATTAGCCCTTTATCAGATGGATAGATTGCAAAATTTTTCTCCCATTCTGTAGGTTGCCTGTTCACTCTGATGATAGTTTCTTTTGCTGTGCAAAAGCTCTTTAGTTCAATAAAATCCCATTTGTCAATTTTGGCTTTTGTTGCCATTGCTTTTGGTATTTTAGTCATGAAGTCTTTGCTCGTGCCTATGTCCTGAATGGTATTGCCTAGGTTTTCTTCTAGGGTTTTTATGGTTTTAGGTCTTACATTTAAGTCTTTAATCCATCTTGAGTTAGTTTTTGTATAAAGCTAAGGAAGGGATCCAGTTTCAGTTTTCTGCATATGGCTAGCCAGTTTTCCCAACACCATTTATTAATAGGGAATCCTTTCCCCATTGCTTATTTTTGTCAGGTTTATCAAAGATCAGATGGTTATAGATGTGTGGTGTTATTTCTGAGGCCTCTGTTCTGTTCCATTGGTCTACATATCTGTTTTGGTACCAGTGCCATGCTGTTTTTGTTGCTGTAGTCTTGTAGTATAGTTTGAAGTCAGGTAGCGTGATGCCTCCAGCTTTGTTCTTTTTACTTCCGATTGTCTTGACTATATGGGCTCTTTTATGGTTCCATATGACATTTATAGTAATTTTCTTCTAATTCTGTGAAGAAAGTCAATGGTAGTTGGATGGGGATAGCATTGAATCTATAAATTACTTTGGGCACTATGGCCATTTTCACAATATTGATTCTTCCTACCCATGAGCATGGAATATTTTCCCATTTGTTTGTGTCTTCTTTTATTTCGTTGAGCAGTGGTTTGTAGTTCTCTTTGAAGAGGTCCTTCACATCCCTTGTAAGTTGGATTCTTAGGTATTTTATTCTCTTTGAAGCAATTGTGAATGGGAGGTCACTCATGATTTGGCTCTCTGTTTGTCTGTTATTGGTGTATAGGAATGCTTGTGATTTTTGCACACTGATTTTGTATCCTGAGACTTTGCTGAAGTTGCTTATCAGCTTAAGGAGATTTTGGGCTGAGATGATGGGGTTTTCTAAATGTACAATCATGTCATCTGCAAACAGAAACAATCTGAATTTCTTTCTTCCTACTAGAATACCCTTTAT
Organism: Colobus angolensis palliatus; assembly: GCF_000951035.1. Classification (NCBI taxonomy): domain Eukaryota; kingdom Metazoa; phylum Chordata; class Mammalia; order Primates; family Cercopithecidae; genus Colobus; species Colobus angolensis. The sequence continues at coordinate 4,954,632 of NW_012115466.1, forward strand.
GTCTTTCTCTTACCTGATTGTCCTGGCCAGAACTTCCAATACTATGTTGCATAGGAGTGGTGAGAGAGGGCATCCTTGTGTTGTGCCAGTTTTCAAAGGGAAAGCTTCCAGCTTTTGCCCATTCAGTATGATACTGGCTGTGGGTTTGTCATAAATAGCTCTTATTATTTTGAGATACATTCCATCAATAGCTAGTTTATTGAGAGTTTTTAGCATGAAGGGGTGTTGAATTTCATCAAAGGCCTTTTCTGCATCTATGGAGTTAATCATGTAGTTTTTGTCATTGATTCTGTTTATGTGATGGATTACGTTTAGTGATTTGCATATGTTGAACCAGCCTTGCATCCCAGGGATGAAGCTGACTTGATTGTGGTGGATAAGCTTTTTGATGTGCTGCTGGATTCAGTTTGCCAATATTTTATTGAGAATTTTTGCATTGATATTCATCAGGGATATTGGCCTGATTTGTTATTGTTATTGTGTCTCTGCTAGGTTTTTGAATCCGGATAATGCTGGCTTCATAAAATGAGTTATGGAGTAGTCCCTCTTTTACTGTTGTTTGGAATAGCTTCAGAAAGAATGGTATCAGCTCCTCTTTGCATCGTCTTTGCACCTCTGGTAGAATCTGGCTATGATTCTGTCTGGGCCTATGCTTTTTTGGTTGGTAGGCTGTTATTTACTGCCCCAATTTCAGAGCTTGTTACTGTTCTATTCAGGGACTCTATTTTTTCCTGGTTTAGTCCTGGGAGGGTGTATATGTCCAGGAATTTATCCATTTCTTCTAGATTTTCTAGTTTATTTGCATAGAGGTACTTATAGTATTTCCTGATGGTAGTTTGTATTGTTGGGGGATCAGCGGTGTTATCCCCTTTGTCATTTTTTATTGTGTCCATTTGATTCTTCTCTTTTTTCCTCTTTATTAACCTGGCTAGCAGTCTGTCTATTTTGTTAATCTTTCCAAAAAACCAGCTCCTGGATTCACTGATTTTTTTGAAGGGTTTGCATGTCTCTATCTCCTTCAGTTCTGCTCTGATCTTAGTTATTTCTTATCTTCTGCTAGCTTTTGAATTTGTTTGCTCTTTCTTTTCTAGTTCGTTTAATTGTGGCAATTTTAGATCTTTCCTGCTTTCTCCTGTGAGCATTTAGTGCTATAAATTTCCCTCTAAATACTGCTTTAGCTGTGTCCCAGAGATTCTGGTACGTTGTGTCTTTGTTCTCATTGGTTTCAAAAAGCTTATTTATTTCTGCCTTAATTTCATTATTTATCCAGTAGTCATTCAGGAGCAGGTTGTTCAGTTTCCATGTAGTTGTGAGGTTTTGAGTGAGTTTTTTAATCCTGAGTTCTAATTTGATTGCACTGTGGTCTCAGAGATTGTTTGTTATGATTTCTGTTCTTTTGCATTTGCTGAGGAGTGTTTTGCTTCCAATTGTTGGCCAATTTTAGAATAAGAGCATTGTGGTGCTGAGAAGAATGTATATTCTGTTGATTTGGGGTGGAGAGTTCTGTAGATATCTATTAGGTCTGCTTGGTCCAGAGCTGAGTGCAAGTCCTGAATATCCTTGTTAATTTTCCATCTCGTTGAGCTGTCTAATATTGACAGTGGGGTGTTAATTTCTCCCACTATTATTGTGTGGGAGTCTAAGTCTCTTTGTAGGTCTCTAAGGATTTGCTTTATGAATCTGAGTGCTGCTGTACTGGGTGCACATATACTTATGATAGTTAGCTCTTCTTCTTGCATTGATTTTTTTACCATTATGTAATGCCTTTCTTTATCTTTTTTGATCTTTGTTGGTTTAAAGTCTGTTTTATCAGAGACTGGGATCGAAATTGCTGCTCCTTTTTTGCTTTCCATTAGCTTGGTGCATTTCAATCCCTTTATTTTGAGCCTATGTATGTCTTTGCACGTGAGATGGGTCTCCTGAATATAACACACGGATGGGTCTTGACTCTTTATCCAACTCGTCAGTCTGTGTCTTTTAATTGGAGCATTTAACCCATTTACATTTACGGTTAAAATTGTTATGTGTGAATTTGATCCTGTCATTATGATGCTAGCTGGTTATTTTGCCCGTTGGTTGACGCAGTTTCTTCATAGTGTTGATGCTCTTTACAATTTGATATGTTTTTGCAGTGGCTGGTACCAGTTTTTCCTTTCCATATTTACTGCTTCCTTCAGGAGCTCTTGTAAGGCAGGCCTGGTGGTGACAAAATCTCTCAGCATTTATTTGTCTATAAAGGATTTTATTTCTCCTTTGCTTATGATGCTTAGTTTGGCTGGATATGAAATTCTTGGTTAAAAATTCTTTTCTCTAAGAATGTTGAATATTGACCCCCACTCTCTTCTGGCTTGTAGTGTTTTTATAGAGTGATCCACTGTTAGTCTGATGGGCTTCCATTTTTGGGTAACCCAACCTTTCTCTTTGACTGCCCTTAACATGTTTTCCTTCATTTCAACCTTGGTGAATCTGACAATTATGTGTCTTGGGGTTGCTCTTCTTGAGGAGTATATTTATGGTGCTCTCTGTATTACCTAAATTTGAATGTTGACCTGACTTGTTAGGTTGGGGAAGTTCTCCTGGATAACATCCTGAACAGTGTTTTCCAATTTGTTTCCATTCTCCCCGTCACTTTCAGGTACACCAATCAAATGTAGGTTTAGTCTTTTCACATAGCCCCATATTCCTCGGAGGCTTTATTTCTCTTCATTCTTTTTTCTCTAGTCTTGCCTTCACACTTTATTTCATTAAGCTGATCTTCAATCTCTGATATCCTTTCTTCTGCTTGATTGATTCAGCTATTGATACTTGTGTATGCTTCATGAAGTTCTCATGGTGTGTTTTTCAGCTCCATCAGGTCATTTATATTCTTCTCTAAACTGGTTATTCTAGTTAACAATTTGTCTAACCTTCTTTCAACGTCCTTAGCTTCCTTGTATTGGGTTAGGATATGCTTCTTTAGCTTGGAGAAGTTTGTTATTACCCACTTTCTGATGCCTACTTCTGTCAATTCATCAAACTCATTCTCCTTCCAGTTTTGTTCTCTTGCTGGCAAGGAGTTGTGATCCTTTGGAGGAGGAGAGGTGTTGTGGTGTTTGGAATTTTCAGCCTTCTTGCACTGGTTTTTCCTCATCTTCCTGATTTATCTACCTTTGGTCTTTGATGTTGGTGATCTTCAGATGGGGTTTTTGTGTGGACGTCCTTTTTGTTGATGTTGATGCTATTCCTTTCTGATTGTTAGTTTTCCTTCTAATAGTCAGACCCCTCTGCTGCAGGTTTGCTGGAGTTTGCTGGAGATCCAATCCAGACCCTCTTTGCCTGGGTTTCACCAGTGGAGACTGCAGAACAGCAAAGATTTTTGCCTCCTCCTTCCTCTAGAAGCTTTGTCCCAGACGGGCATCCACCTGATGCCTGCCAGAGCTCTCCTGTATGAGGTGTCATACTGCTGACCCCTGCTGGGAGGTGTCTCCCTGCCAGGAGGCACGGGGGTCAGGGACCCTTTTGAGGAGGCATCTGTCCCATAGCAGCGCTCAAGTGCTGTGCTGGGAGATCCACTGCTCTCTTCAGAGCCGGCAGGCAGGAACATTTAAGTCTACTGAAGCTGTGCCCACAGTCGCCCCTTCCCCCAGGTGCTCTGTCTCAGGGAAATGGTATTTTTATCTATAAGCCCCTGACTGTGGTTGCTGCCTTTCTTTCAGAGATGCCCTGCCCAGAGAGGAGGAATCTAGAGAGGCAGTCTGGCTACAGATGCTTTGTGGAGTTGTGGTGGGCTCCACCCAGTTTGAACTTCCAGTGGGCTTTGTTTACACTGTGAGGTGAAAATCACCTACTCAAGCCTCAGTAATGGTGTACTCCCCTCCTTGCATCGAGCTCAAGAGTCCCACATCAATTTCAGACTGCTGTGCTGGCAGCAAGAATTTCAATCCAGTGGATCTTAGCTTGCTGGGCTCCATAGGAGTGGGAGCCACTGAGCTAGACCACTTGGCTCCCTGACTTCAGCCCCCTTTCTAGGGGATTGAATGGTTCTGTCTCACTGGCATTCCAGGCGCCACTGAGGTATGAAAAAAACTCCTGCACCTAACTCAGTGTCTGCCCAAACGGCCACCCAGTGTTGTGCTTGAAACCTAGGGCCCTGGTGGTGTAGGCAACCGAGGGAATCTCCTGGTCTGCAGGTTGCGAAGACTGTGGGAAAAGTGTAGTATCTGGGCTGGAATGCACTGTTACTCATGGCACAGTCCCTTAGGGCTTCCCTTGGCTAGGGGAGGGAATTTCCTGACCCCTTGCACTTCCGGGTTGAGATGACACACCACCCTGCTTTGGCTCACCCTCCATGGACTGCATCCACTGTCTAACCATTCCCAATGAGATGAGCTGTGTACCTCAGTTGAAAATGCAGTAATCACCCACCTTCTGCATTGATCGTACTAGGAGCTGCAGACTGAAGTTGTTCCTATTTGGCCATCTTGCCAGCTACCAAAAAAAAAAAAAAAAAAAAAAAAAGATTTATTTTTACTTTGGAGGAGAACTGAGCATGTTTAACGAAGTACTATGTATTAAGTTCATTAAGAAAAAATGTGGATAAACGTAAGGTTTCTGTCCAGAAAAGGAAAGAAAAATGAGATCCAGAAAATAAATGGAGTTCAAAGCTAACTCTAAAAACATATATTTAAATGATTTTTTAAAAGAGCAAGAAAATGTTTTAGGAAAATACCTCTTAAAATGATGATTGGCTTAAACTTAAAATGGCAAGAATTTGGTTCAGAGTAGATTTCCCTGCTTGTAATGAGTAAATTTTTTTTGTTTTCATATGCTCAATTATAATTTATAGACTACATTAAAGTAACAAAATACTTTTTTATGCAATATCAAGGGCCGATTTCTTAATAATCTAGTTCAGTTCAAAGTATAAAAGTGTTCTTCCCGTCATTTATATATAAATAGAGTTGTTAAGTGTCCCTCACAGTATTAAGAAATCAATATAAATATTTAATGCAAAGGAAACAAGAGATGATTTAAGGATCTTAGGATTCAAGTTGGAGATAATTGCCCTCTCACATTTCTTTCTCATTTTCTCTCTTTCAGAGAAATAAATGTACTATATTTAATACTTAAAATAATAATTATAATTTTTAAATTCACAAATCAGGTTGCAAGCCTGAAGTAGCAGGTTCACATTTATTCTAGTACTCTCACAATGGAAAATATATTAGAAGTACTCAATATGTGTGATGCTATTATGAAAAGGAGACTTTTAGACTTTACCTCAAACCCATATTATTATATCTAAAATTTTGGTTTATGTAATAGCTGCTTTGAGCTAACTAAATCATTTTGATCGCTAGAAGGTGATAGATATTTGCCTATTTGCCCCTACACATATAGAGAGGTAATGTGCAGCCTTGAAGGATCTCCTAATAGAAATTTTCCCTTTTGTAAAGATTGCCTGTGGATGGAGGAGCCAGGTGAAATGTGGCTCTAAAGTGGGTAGGCATGATGAAAATGTGCACATAAGAGCCATTTTTATTTTTCTGAGTCACACCTCATTCCTGAAGAATTCAACTAGATCTCCTTCCTCTTTCAATTTATTAAGAATTTCAGATATGGCCCTCTCTATTTATTTATTTATTTATTTATATTTATTTTTAGTTGAAGTTTCACTTTTGTTGCCCAGGCTAGAGTGTAGTGGTGCAATCTCGGTTCACTGCAACCTCCGCCTCCCGGGTTCAAGCGATTCTTCTGCCTCAGCCTCCCAAGTAGCTGGGATTACAGGCATGCACCACCATGCCCCGCTAATTTTTGTAATTTTAGTAGAGATGGGGTTTCACCATGTTGATCTGGCTGGATGATCTTGAACTCCTGACCCTGGGTGATCCACCTGCCTCAGCCTCCCAAAGTGCTGGGATTACAGGCATGAACCACGTCACCTGGCCCTCTATTTTTATATCTTACCAACCAAATGCAATGTACAGAGGGTTGAAGAATGTAGGAATAATGCACCCCCATAAATTATGTTAAATGTTTACTTCTCAGCTTCATCTTCCAATGAACTCCTTTGAGCACCCAGCCTGGATGCTAGATTTAGTGATGTGCATACACGTTAACCCTACTTGCTTTCCTTCACTCTGGTTTCTTCTTTTTGAGCATTCCTTTTCCAAATACTTTTTTCCTTTTATCTTTTTAACCCCAATACTTGCAAGCCAAAAAATGTAGATTTCAGTTCAAATGTCTCCTCTGCCATGAAACCTCCTTCCTTTACCTTCAAGATGGAAGTAGTACCTTTTCTTTTGAATTTCTCTGGCACTTCATCTGTAATACCTTTGTTGCAAGATCACCATTTGATTCCCAGTAATTTTTATTTATGCATTTTCATCTGCCCTATTTGAGAAGTGGTTCACAGATTTATTTGTTTATTTTAATTCGTTAGGGTGCCTGGCACATGGTTTATCTTGCACATGTAAATACTTCATAAATATTTTTAATCAATGAATAAATGAATAAAAAATGTAAGAAAGGAAATTTATTAAAAGGTCATTGCACACATATGTGCAGCCAACTGACCTTTGACAAAATTGCCAAAAATATACGGTTGGAGAAGGACAGTTTTTAAGAAATAGTGCTGGGGTAATGGGATTGCCATATGCAGAAGAATAAAATTGGACCTATACCTTTCACCATATATGAAAGTTAACTCAAGATGGATTAAAGACTTAAATGTAAGATTCAAAACTATAAAACTACTAGAAGAAAACCTATAGAACTCTTATGGATATTGAGCTAGGCAAAAAATTAATAAGTAAGACTTGAAAAGCACAAGCAACAAAGACAGAAATAGACAAATGGGACTCAGTTACACTGAAACCCTTCTGCACAGCAAGAGAAATAATCAACACAGTAAACAGATGACCTTTATAATGGGAGAAAATGTTTGCAAACTACGTATCTGACAGGAGGCTAATATCCACAATTTACAAGGAAATCAAACAACTCAACAACAACAATAATAACAAAATAACCCCATTAGATGTGAAGCCAGAGGCAGGGGAAAAATAACCTCATTAAAAAGGGGGCAAAAGACATGAATAGGCATTTTTCAAACCCGACATACAAATAGTCAAAAAGCATACAAAAAAAATGCTCAAACATTATTAATCATCAGAGAAATGCAAATTAAAAACGCAATGATGTATCATCTTAAACCAGTCAGAATAGAATGTGTGTATATATACATAATGGAATGTGTCTGTGTGTGTGTATGTATACAGATAAACATATAATATATACACAGAAAATGGAATGTATACACACTATAGAACACTATTCAGCCATAAAAATAATAAAATCACATCTTTTGCAGCAATATAGATAAAACTGGAGGCCATTACCCTAGGTGAAATAACTCAGAAACCAAAAGTCAGATATCACGTGTTCTCAGTGAGAAGTAAATAATGGGAGGTAAATTATTAGTAGGAGCTAAATAATGTGTACACATGGATACAGAGTGTGGAATGGTAGACACTGGAGACTTGAAGGTTGGGAGGATGAGTGGGGGTGAGAGACAAGAAATTACTTAATAGGTAAAATGTACGTTATTCAGGTAATGGTTACACTAAAAGCCTAGACTTTACCACTACTTAATATATCTGTGTAACAAAACTGCACTTGTACCCCTTAAATTTATATAATTTTTTAAAAAAGACGTTATTACAGTCCTTCAATGGTGCTCACATTTTTCACATTAGGATGGTGGTGGTGTAGGTAGAATGGCAGCAGTGGAAACTGATGTAAGTGGAAAATTATGAAAGTTATTCGGGGGATAGAACTGATAGGACATGGAGAGGAAAGTGAGAGAGACAAAACATTGGAGATCATTTCCAGATTCACTGCCTGAGGAATTGAATAGCTTATTGTACCATTTACTAAAATAACCAATTCTGAAGAAATAGCAGTTTGGGAAATAAAAAATAATTTGCTTTATTGGGATATGTTGAATTTTAGGTACTTGTGGGAAATCCAAGTGGAAAACAGCAGCTAGCTATTGATGATAGATCTGGAGTGAAGGGAAGTACTGTGGACATTGTGGATATTGTGGACATTTGGGAACTGTCGGCACATGCATGATTGATAAGAGAGATAGTTAATCAGAGTGTATAAACAAGGAAGAAAAAAGGGCCTCTGACACAGCTGGGTGGAATAACAGCATTTTAAGGTGTACATACCGAAGTAATCTTAAAAAGGAGAAAAAAGGAAGTGAAAAGCAGCAAATGCTGGTGAGGGGATAAGAATGAGAATTGTAAAGTGTCCAGTGGGGACATTGGTGGCCTCAGTGAAACAGTTGCTGTGGAAAATTCAGGGCAAAAGGCAAACTAAAGTGTGTTAGCAGTCAGTTAGAGGAGAGGAAATGAAAACAGTCATCATGAACATTCATTCCAGAAGTTTGACTGTAAAGGGAAGGATAGAGATCAATTTGTAGCTGCAAAGAGAAATTGGGTCAGGTATTTTTCTTTTTGATTTTTGTTTTTACTATTGGAGAGATTAACTTTGAATTGTTGATCGAAAGAACCAAGTAGAAAGGGTCAGACTGATAACAGAGAGAAGGGAAGGTTGATAAGGTTCTTGAGAATGTAGAAGGGCCTGAAAACTAGAGTTAAGAGGATGGCAATAAATGCAGACACAAGTAAACTTGCAGAATTTGCAGGGAAGTTGAAGGAACTTCTACCTGATGGTATCTATTTGTTCAATGGCATAAAATTCAAAGTCATCTTTAAATTGTGTATGTGAGTATGTGTGTTTATCTGTGTTTGTGTGTAGTGTAGAGAAGTGTTGAAAGTTTGGAATTAACGATCAATATTTAAAGCAGCAAACGTGTGTGTGTGTATATATATATGCTTATATGTGTGTCTATATATATATTATATGTAAGAGTTATTAAAACTAAAAGCTAATTGTAATGTCATATTATGTCATATTTAAAAGACATAATATGGGGCCAGGTGTGGTGGCTCACGCCTGTAATCCCAACACTTTGGGAGGCCAAGATGGGTGGATCACCTGAGGTCAGGAGTTCGAGACCAGACTTCAACATGGTGAAACCCCATCTCTACTAAAAATACAAAAATTAGCTGGGCATGGTGGCAGGTGCCTGTGATCCCAGCTACTTGGGAGGCTGAAGCAAGAGGATTGCTTGAACCCCGGAGGCGGAGGTTGCAGTGAGCCAAGATCAGGTCACTGAACTCCAGCCTAGGCAACAAGAGCGAAACTTTGTCTCACAAAAAAAAAAAAAAAAAGACATAATATGATAAAGAGAATCTTTGTGTGTGTGTAAGTGTACTTGACCATTATTTTATGGATTTAGGTTTACAAGGCTAGTGGTAAAGAGCCTGGTGCACAATTTTTGCAGCAAGGCGGCTGGTATAAGGAAAATAAACATACAGTGTAAAAAGTACAAGGCTATGACCGCGTAGGTCTAATTCCTATGCTTTGCCCTCGGAATAAGTAACTGAATACAAAGACAGGCATATATTCCATTTAATTTTGCATACATATGCAAACACTGATAATAATAATAGTAACAACAATAGACAACAGCTATAAAGAGCTTTCCACGGGTCAGACACCAGCCTAAACTCCTTACGTGATCTTGACAATAATCCTATTAAATAGGTACTCTTTACTATCTCCACTGAACAGCTGAGGAAACAGACACTGAGTATAAAAAAATTGACATTATTTGGGAATTCATGAACTACCACATAGCTAGTAATTTCTGGAGCTAGGGTATATAGCAATATATAACAGATATACTCATTACTTTTTTAATAAATTTCTATGCATTACTGTTAACCATACACTATGTACAATTATCCAAGTTTATTACTAAATAAAGCAATAACATTTATTTGTTCTAGATTCCCAATGAAAATGGCAGAGTAAGTTCAATGATCAAGTGCTCTTCTCACACCAAGCTTTTATCAATAACTTTTAAAAAATGATATGAAACAGTATAGTTGTGATGGTAAACTTTATAAGTCAATTTGACTGGGCCACAGGGCACCCCAGATATTTGGCTAAACATCACACTGGGTGTGCCTGTGAGAGTGTTTCTCGGTGAGATCAACATTTGAATCTGTAGAGTAAGTAAAGAACATTGCTCCCCTCAATGTGGGTAGGTCTCATCCAATTCATTAAATACCTAAATGGAACAAAAAGGTGGGAGAAGAGAGCATTCTGTTTCTCTGCCCACTGTCTTTGAGCTGGGACTTTAGTCTTCTCCTGCATTTGAACTTGGACGTGGGGCTTACACCATTAGTTATCCTGGTTCTCAGGCCTTCAGATTGGAATTGGAACTTTACAATTGGTTCTTTTGTGTAGACTTGCCAATTATAGATCTTGGACTTTCAGTCTCCACAACTGCATGACACAATCCCTTACAATAAATATTTTATTAATGCTATTCAATACGCTTTGTTTCTGTTTATCTGAAGAACTGCCATATAGTCATTATGTTCAAAGACAAACATTTTCATTGGCCCAAAATAGAAGAGAAACACACAGTAGTAAGAGAGGTTAAAGCTACAGGCCTTGCTGGCTTCTAGGTCTTAAAGAATGTAAATAGCCACGAGGAAGTCAACTGCTGCAAATAAAAGAGATGAAAAGCATCCAACACACAGCAAAGACCAGAATCAGGCTCCACTGTGACATCAGGGACCAGGACGGATGAAAACTGACTTCTGCCTAGGTCTGCTCTGTGGGCAAGGTAAGAGACCACTGTACAACCTGGAAATGGATCAGGCCACCCACTGGCATGGAGGTGAGATATGCAATGTTGGCACATGTGTGGCAGAGAGATCATGGGTACAGAGAGAGAGAGAGATAAATTAACTACTCAGAAAAGGCTAGAAAGTAAGCATAAGTGATAAACTATTATTGAGAAAAATCAAATAATAAATAATATAATCCTAGAGATAAATTCACTCCCAGTGAATTGAAAATAATGGAACAATCTAAAAATTACTTTAACCTAAGTATATTTAATGTTGTCAAAAAGATAGAGGAATAAATGGCACACTTAAAAAATAAAAATTGAGAAACCAAAAAGAACCAAATATAAAATAAGAAGAGAAACAATACAGAAAAAAAGTAATCCTGGAAGCAAGCTATAATTACTAAAAAAATCACTAAAAAGTTAAAAAATGCAGACTGGATAAAGACAAATATAGCATGGAGGACCTCGTTCAAAACATAGCAGGGAAAGGACAAAGTGGTAAATATTAAATATTAAGAGAAGTTATGGATTCTGGTGCTTCTGCCTAGAGTGCAGAAATATGTAAAGAGTGTTACTCCTACTCTGAGAACAAGAAAAAGCCAGAAAAACAGCAAAATCATAACTTCTCTTGAGCCCATCAGAGAGCTAAGTAGCCTAAAATCCAAGTCAAGACATGACATAAGCATGCTTCGCCTGTGTTAGAGCCTGTAAGGAAAAGATGGATGTCAGGTACACATGAACAAGTAAGAGGAATCCAGCTGAAATATGAACGAATTTCTAAAGACTTAGCGTAAGCTTGGGTAAGAAAATAGAATCCCTGAGAGCAACAGAGGTAAGTGGAATCCACACCCACTATTTCTTCTCTACAGGCTTCCTTCCAATGCATACTAATAACAAAGATGGCAGGCATGGAGACTACAGAAAGCTTCTCTCAGTGGTGCAGGCCTAGAGGAAGGAAAACCTCCTTTCCACAGAAAAACCAGGAAGCCCCAGCTAGACCCTAGCCTTTATAAAAGAGAAGTCTTCAGCCCCTGGAGGAGCATGTAGCAAACTATTGCTCCCAGAGCACAGTGGAAGAAGACCTATTACAGCTGAGAAATGGATATAAAAAGGAGCCCTCTACCCTACATTGCAGATGATGCCAGATACATCTGACAAAAATGTTGGATTTTTCTTCTCTGATGTCAGATTTTAGATCTTTTGCTTTTTTAAAATAAAGATATAATAATGCATAAAATTGAATGACTTTTTCAATGGTTTAACTTAAATTTAGCTATCAAATAAAAGGTTAAAGAGATTTAGCCAACTCGTAGTGTTCTTACTCTTCAGAAAACCACCCTTTTCACTGTTGCTGTATTATTATTTTGGCTTTTACTGCTGTTAATTTAAAAAATTATTATTAATTTAATATCAGTGACACAATGCCCATATACCTTCTTATTAGCCTGCATACTTATCTACATTTACATGTTATACTATGACTATAAAAAGGCAATATTCTCCATCACGTACAAAACTTCTGTTAGGGCGAGAAAAGTGTATTCCTAAGCTATCAAAGTCTTGATCATTCCCTGAAGAGAATGCTGTACTACTGCTGACATGACAACAGGCCCACTTTTCTCCAAACTCTCCCTAAGTTTGACTTTGAGCATAACTCCAGGCACAAGTGAACACTTCCCCAGTGGCTCTTCCCAGTTGAGAAGAGGTTGGGAATGTTTGCAGGCCTCTCCCACTGAAACTGTTATTTTAGCCTCATTATTAAAACAGGTTGTACTATCTAAGTTGCTAGATTGTTTAGAGGTTAAATGAAATAATGAGGTAAGAATTCAGATTCAAACCAATACCCATTCGGAACTGTAATTAAGGACTATTTTTATCCCAGCAAGTTAAATGCCCTCAATAGCTTGTTCTGAGTGTTAAGCAACTGGGATTACACCCTGGAGGTTAACCTCAAGAGCCAAATATTTTCCTGCTATTGCCTAGGGAGAATTCACCACTAAAAAATTACCTCAAAGAACCAACCAAAACAGCAGAAGAATTCTGGAACGTACTCTCTAAATGCTGTCTAATAGTCTCACCTGTATTTCTAAGATGGTAGCCTCAAAAAATATCAGTTTAACTGTGGCCCATACCCATTTCATTCTTGGTCACTGAACAAATGGAAGATGGCTCTAGTGAGCTACTTGCTCAGTCCTAGTATTCACACACAACCATGTGATTTCTTCATTTGCCTTTTTTAAATTTTCTTTTCAAATTGATGTTCCTTTCAATCCAACCTTAATTTCTCTAGAATCCTAGTTTGTGGTAAATATATTTATTTACATATGTTTTACTTCATGTTTTTTCAAACTCCCTGCATCAACTAAAACCAAGTTGGAACATAGGTTCCCCTGAAGACAAGTCAAGTGGTGACTGTTCATATTCCTACACCCTGATTCTGTTACCTCAGAGTGCAGAAAGGACAAAATCTCTTAGCTCACCATTGCTGCCTCCCGATACATTACTTTTTCTCTTAAATGTAAAATACACTTGATGCGTAATACTTTGTAACACTCAACATTTGTCACCCATTGACATTCTGTTCACTTCCCCCGTTTGTTGAATAATTTGATAAAATGACTTGTGATTTTTCTTTTCATTACAATCCATGCTATCTGCATTAGTCCATTTTCACAGTTTTGTAAATAAATACTCAAGACTGGGTAATTTTTTTTTGTTGTTATTTACTTTTTGTTTCATAATCATAAACTTAACTCTGCAATCCAGCTAGGCATGGGAGAGAACAAGGAAAACATGGAACCCAAAGGGAACTGCAGCGAGAGCACAAAGATTCTAGGATACTGCGAGCAAATGGGGTGGAGGGGTGCTCTCCTGAGCTACAGAAGGAATGGTCGGGTGGTTAAGATAAAACACAAGTCAAATTTATTCGAGTTGTCCACAGTCAGCAATGGTGATCTTCTTGCTGGTCTTGCCATTCCTGGACCCAAAGCGCTCCATGGCCTCCACAATATCCATGCCTTCTTTCACTTTGCCAAAGACCACATGCTTGCCATCCAACCACTCAGTCTTGGCAGTGCAGATGAAAACCTGGGAACCATTTGTGTTGGGTCCAGCATTTGCCATGGACAAGATGCCAGGACCTGTATGCTTTAGGATGAAGTTCTCATCTTCAAATTTCTCCCCATAGATGGACTTGCCACCAGTGCCATTATGGCGTGTGAAGTCACCACCCTGACACATAAACCCTGGAATAATTCTGTGAAAGCAGGAACCCTTATAACCAAATCCTTTCTCTCCAGTGCTCAGAGCAAGAAAATTTTCTGCTGTCTTTGGAACCTTGTCTGCAAACAGCTCGAAGGAGACGCGGCCCAAGGGCTCGCCGTCGACGGCAATGTCGAAGAACACGGTAGGGTTGACCATGGCTAGTAGTACAAGAATTTCCTCGGCGGCAGCGTCTGCAAAGCCAAGACTGGGTAATTTTTAAAGGAAAGAGGTTTAATGGACTCACAGTTCCACATGGCTGAGGAGGCCTCAGGAAACTTAAAATCATGGCCACAGGTGAAGGGGATGCAAGGACCTTCTTCACATGGTAGCAGCAGGGAGAAGGGCAAAGCAGGAGAAATGCCAGACGCTTATAAAACCATTCTATTTCGTGAGAACTCACTCACTATCACAAGAACAGCATGGGGGGACCTGCCGCCCTGATCCAATCACCTCCTTCCCTCGACACATGGGAATTACAATTCAAGATGTGATTGGGTGGAGACACAGAGCCAAACAGTATCACCATCATCATAGGAAACCTGAAATTTCTCATGACTAGCCATCAACACTTACAATGCTTAAAAATGTACTTCAAAATGCTTTCCATAATTGAAAATTCTAGGAAAATGATACTTTTTAACAACTACCGATAAGCTTATAGAATTCTGTACCAATTATTACACAAAAAGAGAATCCATTTCCTCTTTCTGTTTAAATATACCAAAACATTGTAAAACTATTCAGTGTAAAACTATTCAGCAGTTGGACCGTGCTTATGTAAAGTGTAGCTCATTCAGCAAGGAATAAGCTGTTTAAAGGTAGTATCATCTATATGTAAATATATGAAGAAGCAAAATAATTAGTATAGGATAACAGAACACATAAACTACAAAAAAAGTCACATACAGCACTCAAAAACTATCAGTGTATGAATGCCTATCAAAAGCTACAAATAATTACCTTGTGTGTGTGTACTCTTCAGGAAACCCTTTTCTAGGGGGCCAAAGGAAAAAAGGAAATAGTTCTGTTTCCATCCATTTGGATTCTCCTCCTCATCATCTAGTGCTGCCATCTGCTGATCTCTTCTGCATCCCACACTTTTTGTATCCCACATTGGAGCAGAACTGAGGTTATTAATTTTAATAGTAGAGAATTATCCAACTCCCTGGATAAAGCTTCCTTACAGTCAGACTCCTTGGAGGCTTTATCAGTGGTATTTCTGTGTCCACTGATAGCCACTCCATTGTCTGCATAATTTAAGATTTGTCCTTCTTCCAAAAACCCTGAAAAATGCCAGGCTCAGCCACTTACTACCTGGGAATGGCCTTTCTGCCCTGCACCCTCTCTGCTCAGTGCCTTCTGACTCTTTCTGAGCCCATCTGAACTGTGTTTATTGGAACTTCCAGGCTGAGTCCTACCTCACAAAGGCTCCCTCTCTACTCAGAAAACATGAACTCCAGATCGCTTGATTGTGACAGCTGATAGTGCTCCCAGCTTCAGTTACCTGGAGTTTTACTGCTTAGCTGTTTGTGCTTGCTTACTATAGGCTGTAGGCATAAACGACACATGTACAAAAACAAAATATCAAGATTCAGAGAACTTCAACAATTGTTACAGGAAACAAGAAATGATCTGACTACAAAACAAATAATAGAGTTCCTAAGGAGTACTGAGGAATCAGTTCAGGATGGACACACATTCTGATCAAAAAGAAAACAACTAGCTACATGGTTTTCTCAAACAGCATTTATAAGAGCAGAAAAAGAAAGCCATTTAGTTGAGTTCATTCAGGTTTGCAGGTTGGCCAGGTAATTGGCAAGGGGGTTCAGAGTATTGAAAAAAGGGTGATTAAAATTATGGACCATGAACTCTGCTGTCTGAAAATCCTGATGAGGTCAGAAAACTTGAGTGAAAGTAGACAAACAGATAAGTTGAAGGTAGAAAGCTGTCATCTGACAGTAAGATATCTGAATTAGTGACATCAGAAATGGAGCAGTCCAGGGCAATACAAATCAAGATTATGACCATAGAAATTGAGTGGCTGCTGTGGAGGGGTGAAAAATGTCACTGAATGAGTATCTGAAAGTCATGGAGGACAGAATACTGAGCTCCTCTCTCTCTCAACTTGCACAGTGGACGATGTCCTAGCCATTAAAGAATGAGAAGGAATGGTCAGGAGGTTGATTAATAATAGCAATGAGGCCAGGCTCATGCCTGTAATCCCAGTACTTTGGGAGGCGGGCAGATCACAAGGTCAGGAGATCGAGACTATCCTGGATAACATGGTGAAAACCCATCTCTACTGAAAATACAAATACAAAAAATTTGCTGGGCATGGTGACACGCACCTATAGTCCCAGCTACTCGGGATTTTGGGAGGTTGGGGCAGGAGAACTGCTTGAGCCAGGGAGGCAGAGTTTGCAGTGAGCTGAGATCACACCACTGCACTCCAGCCTGGGTGACAGAGCAAGACTCTGTCTCAAACAAACAAACAAAAGCAAAGAAGTAGAGAGAGAAAGTGAGATAGCGTAGGAACTAAGAGTTGGGCAGTTGGAGAATGAACAGTGGTCTGGAAGCAACTCATGGGAGCAAGGAGGACACCAATACCACATGAGGTGAATGGGTTTTGAACGTATTAGCCTTTTCCAAGTGAGATGATATGGTTTGACTGTACCCAAATCTCATCTTGTATTGTGGCTCCCAAATCTTCATGTGTCATGGGAGGGACCTGGTGGGAAGTAATGGAATCATAGGCGTGGGTTTTTCCTGTGAAGTTCTCGTGATAGTGAATAAATCTCATGACATCTGATGACTTTATAAAGGGCAGTTCCCCTGCACACACTCCCTTGCCTGCCACCATGTAAGATGTGCTTTTGCTCCTCCTTTGCCTTCTGCCATGATTGTGAGGCCTCCCCAGTCATGTGGAACTGTGAGTCAATTGAACCTCTTTTTCTTTATAAATTACCCAGTCTTGAGTATTTCTTCACAGCAGAATGAAAATGGACTAATACACGAGGTTTCTGCAGAGCATATGCTATTCTCAGGGTATAGACAATTTTCAGTTAGGAAAAGAAATTTGGAAGAATATTCTGAGAAAAAATGTTCAGAAAATACATGTTTTAATCCTGGAGTCCCTGGGGCTCAGGAGAAGCAGGGAATTAAAGAAAAATTATGTCACAGAAGAAGTACACACTTCTGTGTAGTTTTCTGTATGCAAAGAGTAGATGAAAAATGGACTAAAACGGATAGACAAAAACAGCAAAGCTACAAATGGCGATTTCACTCTGTCAGTCTCTCATACCATTGAGGACACTTCAACCTAAATGAACTCAATTGCAGCCCAAACTGAAAGCCTAAGGCTTGGGGCATAGGTTCAGGCATTTCATTTCCACATCATCTGTTTTTTTTTTAAACTTATTCAACAAATATTTGTTGAGTGCATACTGTGAACCACGCAATATTCTGGGTAATTGGAATACATCAGTGAACTAAATAAGAAGAAAAAAAAAAAAAAACCTGCTTTCATGGTGTTTCTGTTCAAGAGGGGGAAGACAGAAAACAAATGATAGATAGCTCTACAAAACAAAAAAGGACATGACATAGTATGTTAGAAAGTGATGAGTGAGAAGGAAAGAAAAAATATACAGTAAGGGGTGGTTATGTGTGACAAGAAGAATTAATTAGAATCTTACATAGGGTGATCAAGTTAGGACTCAAGGAGATAATTATGTTTGAACAAAACTTGGAGGAGATGATGGAATTAGCCACATGGACACCCAAGGGAAGAGCATTCTAGGCAGAAGGAATAGCCCTTGCAGATACACTGAAGTGGAAATGTGCCTGGTTATGTTTTAAGAATATATAGAAATAAGTGTGGGTTGAGCAGAGTGAGGAAGAGAGAGGTCAGAAGATTGGTGCTTCTCAAACTTCAGTGTTCATACAGATGAGTTGGGGATATTGTTAAGATGCGGAATCAGATTTAGTAATTCTGGCATGAGATTCTGCATTTCATTCTGCATTTTTGTTCCCAGGTGATGAAGATGCTAAAGATCCTATGGCCTGTGTTTTGAGTGTCAAGACTTTAGGAACAGCGAAAGCAATTAAATTAGGGAAGCATTGTCTCATTACAACATGGTATTAAGGACTCACTTGTGGTTTGCAGTTATGAATGAACACACTGTGGCTATACATTTTTTCCAGCTGTACAGATACAGCCATGGAGTTGGCAAGGAATTGAATTTAAACAGGGTCGTGGTTTTGCCAAGTGTTTATGATGAAGGGAAAGTATCCAGTGGACTCAAGCATTTATACAAGGAAGAATAATTTACAGCAGTATTTAATATGGGTAATGACATGACCTGAGAGAGCTGATGGAAGATAATAAGTCATCATGGGCCTTGTGGCCCATCACAGCTAATAGCACATTGGACTTAAGCCATAGCTACTAAGCATGTTACCTCACCCTTCGTTGGGTCAATGGTACATGCAGTAGTTGGTTTTAACAAAGTTTGATGGAGAGATACCACTTTCAAGGCAATTTGCATTGAAGTATCAACAGTTTCAGAAAGTTTTCAATATTGATGCACAGATGCCTCTCTGTCTGTCTCTCTCTCTCTCTCTCTCACACACACACACACAGAGAGTGATATCCTATACTATTAGGAAATAGAGTCAAGAATGAATTCTTTATATTAAATGAAAACAGTATAGGATGTGAATTATTATTCTGATCCTTATTCAAGGCATATATCTGGAAGGACAACAAATGAGAGGATACCTGGGTATTGGGGATTTAGGAATTCTACCATCATCATCATTGCATAATGAACACTATGTAGCTAATCATGCCTTTTTATTGCAGTTCACCACTATTTAAGTGTCTGCTGTCCACAGTCTCCAATTGCTTCATTAACATTTAGTCACCACTGTGGCTACAGGTAAACCCAGCACTGACTCTTCAAGTCATACTTACTCACCATTGAAAAGAGTTCTTGGTGACCCTAAAAACAAGCCCTTAATGCTGCTGAGTTATAAACTATCACTCAGAACTCTTCCCTCTCTTACAGTAGATTTCAGTTGCTTCTATGCCACTTCACTCTATGGTGAACAATTCACTTCAACATTGTTGTCCATATTGATTTTGATCCTGGTCTCTGACTCCTTTGAGATTGGGCATTTTTTCTAATCCTCCACTCATCTCCAGCAACTAAATCTT
Source organism: Colobus angolensis palliatus (assembly GCF_000951035.1). NCBI lineage: Eukaryota > Metazoa > Chordata > Mammalia > Primates > Cercopithecidae > Colobus > Colobus angolensis. Next base: position 4,973,870 of record NW_012115466.1, read on the forward strand.
TTCTACTGTAGATTTTCTGGATTGATTTGCCCCTCCAGTGTTATTATATTGTTTTTAATTAAGATTCTCTGAGTCAATTATTGACCCCTCCTCTCCTCATTTTTCAACCTCAGTAAGAGAACCAGATACTATTAATTTCCATTTCTCTCTTCCATCTTTCTGATTTTCTCCCTCCTTGTCTTTGTGTTTCCTGTTACATAATGAATGTTATTCTTTCTTTTCGCCAAAAAAAAAATCTAATTTTATCTAGACTTATTCTTCCTTTCTTCATTTTGGTAGACAAATCAGTTATACGTGGAACTGTAGCCCTGGGATCTTCATTTCATCTAAGCTGGTTCTGTTGTGTATTTCAAATGGCTACAGGAAACAAGCCTCCAAGACAAAAAGGAAATGGGCAGAGGTGATCCTGTGTATGCATGTTTTCTCCAATTGTCTTCAGATCTGGACGAAAGCCTGGGGTTTTAGGATGCCTGGCCTCCAGATAGCCAAGCTTTACTGTAATAAGCGAATTGTACATAGAGATTAACACTAATAGCTACAATGGGAAATAACATTAACTTTGCAATTAAGACAAAAATGTTATATATGCAAGGAAATGGAAGGGTTTTTTTATGGAATCATAACCATTTTTAGAGCTGGGTGACACTGACAGATCCTTCAGATAAATCCTGAGAGGAGAAAAGTTAAATATGTTCTCTCTTTCTCTCTCTCTCTCTATCTATATATATATATATACACACACACATATACACACACACACATATATATACACATACATACACACACACACACACACACACACACACACATATATATATATATATATATAATCACCTCCCTCACATGGAGGCATTTTACCACAGGCTATAGAGAAACAATAGAGATGAGCTATTCACTAATTAGCACATGTCTGTTGCTATAGCTTTAAAGCATTTACATCTCTCTGTTTTGTTTCCACCACACTTGGTTCACATCTTTATTATTCTGATCCTTTTTCAAGACATATCTGGAAGGGCAAGAAATGACACCCAAGGAAATAAGGCTTGTCTCTGAAAGTTTAGAGTATTTAAATTTACACATAATTTGGGGAGACAATGTCTTCCTGAACCACCTACATCTAATTTAATCAGGAATAACCTATATAATAAAAATGTTTTAATTTTTATTTTATTTGATCAGTTTTACATTTCTTCCAAAGACCCTTTAAGCAAAATAGCACAGAAGTGACAGCTGTCAGCTTTAGAATGAAGCTGCACTCAAAACCCAGTTCCTCATTTCTGGACTATAGGACTTCAGGAAAGTTGCTTAACCTCTCTATGCGTCATTTTCCCTACTTGTAAAATGAGGATACTATTTTCTGCCTCATAAACTTGTATTGAGGATTAAATGAGTAAATATGTAATCATAGTATGCTCTATGAATGAGTAAATATGTAATTCATAGTATACTCTGTGGTAATATTTTTGATAATGAGAAAATGAAATGATATGGAAAGGAAATGTGAACGTTCTCATCATAACAAAAGAACATCTTCAATGATGTATCCACTACTGTTCAGAATGTAGTTACTGTTGTCTTGTTTGAGAGGTTGATCATCTCCCCTGAGTACACTGATATATCTAATTTCTGGAAATACCAGAGTGACCAACACACTCTGAACTGCATGATGGCCCATGTCATAAAATTCTGTGAAGCTACTTGCCTGCTGACCCTGTCCAACCTAAAGCTCCTCCATTTAATACACATACATTCACTCTACAGTGTATTTCTTACATACTTTTCTGCCTCCATATTGGATTCTGTGTTCCACAGGGCAGGGACCAGATTTATTTATGTTGGTGTCACCATTGTGCAGGAGTGCTGTACTTGTATTTGGATAGAACTTGAATGTTGTTCTAGAATATAAATCTCCTGCAGAAATATAAATATATAACATCTCTATATCTTATTTATATTTGCACTGTTAGTTTATAGTGTAAAGCCTTAACTGATAGTGGGCACTCTATGACTGTTAGTTGAACCCAGCAAATGTTGAAGCTCTTTTATGATGAATCTAGACAAAGGCCCAAGAATCCCAGGTGTAAGTATTAGAGTTTATAGACTTTAGCTGATCAGGGCTCATTAGCACAACAGCCCACAGAAGCTACATTAAACCTTTTCTTCTTAAATAGAATTATTTAGTCACAGATGTGCATTATTTTATTTTAAAAATTAGAAAGGTTGAAATAAAATATGCTTTTAATAATCTTTTTAAAAATTATCATTATTTCCCTTTGTTCTATGATAGTAAAATGGCTTCTACTCCTAAATAATTTCCTACCAAAATAAAACTTAGGATTAATTAAATGACATAGGCTTTAATAAGTGAAGCAAACGTTGGAACCCCAATCAATCTGAAGCAAGCTATCCTTGTTTTATGTTTTCTGTGCATAAATGTGTTTTCAAAGATTCAAGAAGCATAGGGGGAGGAGACGACTTTTTAAGTTGCACACTATTCCAAACCATAGCTGCTATGACTCTGGTAACTTCTACCCTCAAAATCTTCCAGCCCAAGTTCTGTTTCCTAATGCAGAATTTAGAAACATTGAAGTTTCTAAACAGTTGAAGGACTGAAGTCACCTCTGATCAGGAACTGAACAGATGGAAGAATCTCAGTGAATGACCACTTCAATACAAACCACTGGGATGGATGTCTGGGAGGACCAAAATGACAACTCAAGGGTCACGCTCAGAACAGATGAATTTCATCCTACAGACTTGACTAGACTTTGAAAAGGATGGAGAAAGCAAGACCAAACATTAGTTTTGCACTTGCCATGTGTCATTCACCAGACTATGTCCACATAATTCCTGAAACACAGGTAATATGAACATATAATTAGGTACCATACCACAGTGCCTCCTTTTTTAATTTAATGTGGTTCTGAAACAGATTTCATTGGTGAACACCAAAAGGACTAAAGGTAGGGGGAAAAACATAATAATTTACTACATGAAGTGACTTGACTTATTATATTCCTATATTCAGTTACTTTATCCCAAACACTTGAGATAAGAAAAGATGAGAAGAGAAATAATCAGGCAGAACTGGAAGGATTATTTGGTACTGCCTGTAAATGAAGATTGTTGTTTATATTTTGAAAATTACAAACAAGTTTTTCTTTAAAACCTTGCCAAATCATTTTTAGGGATCATGGTCCCAAGTAGCCCTTCCAAAGATGTTCACATCTTCATCCCCAGAACTTGTGAATATGTCATCTTATAGGGAAAAGGGACTTTGTAGGTGTGATTAAGTTAAATCTTGAGAGGCAGAGATTATTCTGGATTATCTAAGTTGGCTTAATGTAATTACAAGGGCCGTTATACAGGAAAGAGGAAGTGAGGGGAGTTAGCATCAGAGAAGGAGATATGGCAATGAAAGTAAAAGTGGGAGTGATGTAGCCATGAGCCAAAGAATGTAGGTGGCCTCTCAGAAAAAAAGAGGAGTATGTAGGAGCCATCAGAAAAAAACACAGCTCTCTGACACCTTGATTTTAGCCATGTAACACTCATCTCAGACTTCTGACTCCCAGAGTGTAAGAAAATAAAAGTGTGTTATTTTAAACCACTAAACGTGGTGATTTGTTACAGCAGCAAGAGGAAACAAACACAGATGTGATAATTAAAGTTCAGCTTTTGGTGAAAATGTAAAACTAGGTTTCTGGGTATTGAGAGGCCCCAGGGGGAAAAAAAAAAAAAGGGAATACTGCATTAATCAAATTGATGGTAATGGGCCATGTAAGGGAATCCTATAATCAAAGTTTACAAGGGACTAGGGAAGATGCCAAGGGCACATGATTCCCTAAAAGTAGTGCAAGGAGCATGTGTGAAAAAAGCAAAGGGAACAATGAGCTTTACGATTCATCCACATTTGCCACTTTTGGCAACAACGCATATATAAATATTTCTGAGAGGCATGGAAATATTACTCTTTATCAACTAGCATCTTTGACTTTATAGCATATAATCTCACCCACAAACACATATTTTATATCTACCATTTGATTACTGTTTATTAATCTCCATTCTTGGTTTGTCTTAAGCTATGAATTACCACTCTATCCTAAAATTACTACTTTCTGATTTGGCACAGGTCCAAAATGAGTACATAAATAGAGTAAAATTGTATATTTGGAATTCAGGGGGTAAAAAATATCAGGGACCACAACACAAAAGATCTAGAATTTTGCTTTCAAATAAACACTTTTAAAAGAAAAATATGTAAATGATTATGGCCAAGTTACAGGCATATTAAATCTAGCCAATATCCTTTGTTGTTGACGTTTCAGATATAAGCATGTTGAGCTTTATTTTGTCTTTACCTTTATAAAATGCAATAGTTAAATGCGTATCTTTGAGTCCTTCACCCTTGGGTTTATATCCCAACTCTTTCACCTACCAATGCCTTGCTTAGCTGCCCTATGTTACTTAACATCTCTATGCTTTAGTTTTTTCATCTGTAACATGGTGATAATAATAGTACCTAGCTCATTAAAATAATTAAATGGAAAAAATAGATATCAAACACGTGGTAGAGTTTTACAGAAAACTCAATTAGAGGTAGATAGCATCAGCATTATTATTCACTATTTCATTGACATCCAGACAGCAAAGTTCCTAATAACTATTTACTATATTTTAAAAATAAATTCCTAATCAAGTGTGTCTATAATGCATTTCATAAAAGGAACTCAAGTTATAAATTGAGTTTTATAATACTGGAGTCTTCCAGACCTTTCTTGCCCTTAATTTAATTAACTGGCCCAGTACAAAACAAAGAAACAAAAAAATAGAGTTGTATCAATGTTTTCCCCTTCGGAAAATTGTGGAGTACTTTTGCAGCTCAAACATCTTTTATTTCTTTCCATTTATCATAGTTATTTGGTGATGTGACAATATGAACCTCATAAGGGATCCTCTGTACAAACTTTTTCCTACCTGCCCTGTGTTTTCATAGCCCATATTTCATACTTTCAAAGCTATTTGAAATGATAGTATTTATAAGTTGCTGTCCCCAATTAAACTGCTTACTCCTTGAGAAAAAAACACTAGTTTTATTTACAGTGAAATGCCACATATATATTAGGGGCACCAAAATCTGTGTGTTGATTAAATGAATAGAATTATTAAAAAATTACTTATCATATTCTGAGCCATTTCAACACCTAATTCCTGAATAGTGAATCTATGATTTGTGCTACTTGACTCTGAGCTAAAACAGTAACAGATTCTGCATTTACTGTGAATTTCCCAGTAAAGGCTCTGACAGTGGACATGATCACAACTTGGAGCTAGATGGTAATATATCATTTGTTGCAAATAATATATAGAAATAATATACGCAAATCCAGTGATTCTAATTTTATTTATTAGCTGATTACATATGCTAAGAATACAGGTAATCAACATGTTCATCATCTCCTCTATAAAAAGTAAATTAACAGGTTTTTCAGCACAGAGTCTATTCCTTCCCTGTTCTCAGTACTTTCCCTTCTCCACTTCCCCTAAATCCTGAAAGCTCAGACTTGACTGGGCTGGTGTCTATTGGTTTGAATGGTCACACTCTTGCTTGCCAAAGAATAAATCATACCTCAAGCTGATAGACTTTTGATAAGCAACCCAGTGAACAGGAGGACACATTTTCAGTAATTGCACTGTAAAATTGTTGAGCTCTAGTTTTCCAATGACATTATTCATGTAAGTAAATTTATAAGTATTATAAAGAAAATTAACAAAAATATTTTTATCATTTATTGTCCAATGCTTATTAAAACACTTTGTCATAAAAAGACAATGTACACCAGAATATTTTCACACGACTTTGCAAAAAGCACTAGGTTCAATACATTTTTAAATTATCAAATACCAGTAAGAGTCTTTTTATTTAGTCATCCTATTTATAATTTGATATTTTAGAGAATCAGCAATCACACAGTAACTTGCTAAGCAGAATGAAAACTTGGAACGTGAAAACCTTCACCTAAATATTTTGATGCAGACAACAAAGAAAATATGGTTGCTAAGGGCAAAATACATAAAATTGCACGTGGTTGAATACATAATAGACCTTAACAATGCTGGCTATTTAAATAACAACTTTAAAAACATTAAAAAGCAGCAGAAATAAAAAAACTGTTTTCCTCCTTTTAAAACTACCTAGACCACACTTTTCTTATAAAAACAGTAGAGGATGTGCTACCCACTAACATGAAAGCTTTGTTTCTTTTTCACATATGAGCTCTCAATTTGATGAATAAACTATTTTCTGAAACAAAGTATAAGAGAGTCGAAATTACCAGGTTGATTTTGCTCTCAAAAACACTTTTCTTCTACTTTGTTTTGTAGTCTGCCAAGCTTATCATACTTTTGGCAGATATAAGCAACCTCTGTTGAATCAATCTCATGAAGCTAGTTAATGCCACTAGCAGCCACTGTTACCTGGCAATACACATCAGAGATGTTTATTATTGTTATTAATCAGTAAGGTGAACTGACATTTCAAATGTTCTTATAACAGGCTTAGTGATTCTTCCTATAATCAAAACATTTTAAAAATAGTCCTATCATATTTGAGAAGGATCTTGGCTTGTTGAAAGAGGCAAACATTTAGATTCAAAGTATCTTCATTGTTTTATTTACTAATTTAGAGATTGACAATTTTTTCTGTAAAGATAGAGATAACACACTTTTTTTTTTGCCTTTGAGGGTTATATATTTTTTCTGCTGCCTCTCCTTCTCCTGCTCATCCTTCTTTTTCTGTATCTTTCCTCTCTCTCTAATTCTTTACAATTTTTTAACTTCTCACTTTGTGAGCTGTGCAAAAATAGCTGTGAGTTAAATCTGGCCCACAGATGTCATTTGCTGACCCCTGAATGAATTTACTCAACAAGTGTTTTTAAGCAATATGGTCACTGTCCTCATATAACTTGAAGTCCACTAACAGAAATAGATGACTATAAAAACAGTTGTACCACAGTATGTCTGGTACCATGATATTGTACGCTTTCCTATGAAGACACCTGACCCCAACGTCATAGATGGGGCAATTTGTGATTAAATGATTATTGGAAGGCAACCGACCAAGCAAGGTCATCCCACCTTCTTCTGTCTGCTTTGTTCTAGCCTCACTGGCACTTGATGGCTGCCCACCCACATTGAGAGTGGGTCTTTCTCTCCCAGTCCACCAAATCAAATGTCAGTCTCCTCCGGCAGCACAGTCACAGACACACCCAGAAACAGTACTTTACCAACCATCTAGGTATCCTTCAATCCAATCAAGTTGACAGCTAATATTAACCATCACACAATGGGAAGGCATTGAGCCAATTTAAGAAAGGATGTGGAATGAGCAAATCTGGATTTTAAAAATATCTCCTTGGTTGCAGAAGCGAGACTGAATTAGAGAAATTCAAGACAGGAGGGTGGTCACCATTGTGGAAGTGACAGAGAGATATAGAAAAATGGCTAAATTTGAGTAGCTACATATGGAAGGACTAAAGTTGAAATCCCATTTCTAAAAATCACTTACCTTCACGACATCTAACAAAAACTAAATTAATAATATTTCCTCATCTATTTCTCCCAGAAGGTTTCTGTGAAGCTCAAGTGAGATGAAGTATGTAAAATAACTTAGCAAGCAGGAAGTACTATTCACTTATTTCTATGAAGGTAGCAGTTTTCATTATTGTAGTCACTTAAATTCAAATTATTAAACACAATAACTTTGATAAAATCATAGCTTGAATAATATTCAATGAGGCAAGTGGGCATTTGCCAACCCTATTTTATCTTTTTTTCTAAGATCTGGAGGCACATAATTTGCTCCAATATAGTTTCCTGGTAATTTTAGGATCTTTCAGAGGCCAATCTCTATATCGGGTCTTCTTGTGCCCTCCCTAGATTTACTTTAAAACTGGAAAAATGGCAAATAAATTATTATCTATAAATACACTCCAAGATTTGTAGAGAGGGAAAACTGTCTTTGAGTTAGGAAAAAAATACCATAACTGCCTGGATGGGTCTCAAGGACATTCCGAAGGCGAAAGGCTTCAGAGCAAAGCATGGAGCTGATCTTTTGGGACAGAGAAAGATATATATTTTTTGCCTTAGAGAGGAAATGGAAGGGGATGAGGAAATAGAGGCTGGTGAAGAAAGGTATCTGGAAAGGACATAAGATGGAATGATACCTTGGGGGAGAGCTAAGAGAGGAACCCAGAGGACTACAGAAAAAAAGGAATGTTTAATTTCAGTCTTAAAAGTGTTTACTGCATGATAAGCAAGAACCATTACTCAGGTTTGGAAATTCTACCTTAGTCATGCCATATTCACAAATGTTTTGGGAGGGATGGATGTTGTTGATGATTGCTGATTGTGGATAGAAATTGCCAAGGAAGTTGGGTTTTGCAAAAGAGTAGCATGTGGAAGCAGGAGGTTAGGTGATAAAGGAGATCATAAGCTTGTGAAGGCTTGCACTTCTGTAGAAAACCTGAGAGAGCTCTGGATTCGCATAGGCCTTAGAGTTGAGGTCACTTACATAACCTACAGAACGCAGAAAGGGCCTCTCAACTGACATGTGGGTTGCTAGTTTATCATGAGTTATCAGGATGGCTCAGAATACCAGACTTATTTCAGTAACCAAGTCTATAACTAAGAAAATTTGAATACATCTATTGATGTGGGGTGCTTAAAGGTAATCAACAAGTAGTTCAGCTTAATTCTGAGAGTATATATTTTTCACACTTTGCTTATTGGTAGAGAAACATATTAAATATCCAGATAAAACTAAAGTTTTCTGTCAGTTCATGCCTTGTTTTTAACAATTATTTGTTTTATCTTTCTTTCTATATAAAAATATAAATTTTTAAAATTTTGTTTTTAAAAATTATTTATCTTTCTTTCTATATAAAAATATAAATCATTGGAAATATATGGCATATTTTCTGTATGATTATCTTAAAATTATAAGTATGAAGCAACATTTATACGACTTCTGGGAAGAAAACCGTTTATCCACTGTACTGATGGAACAATTAAATGTAGAAAATTTAATAACTGATGTAACATAGTAATGTAAAATGTAGTAAAAATGGCTTTTTCTTGCACACAGTATCTACAAACTATGTTTTAGCATGCATAAGTTAGAGCACTGAGTTAAACTTCCCATAGTTTACTTAGCAACTTATGATTTACTTAGCAGATCTACCACTAGGTAGCTCGGGGAACTTTAACAAGTCAATTCACTTCTCCAAGTCTTTGCTTTTTCATCTGAAATAATGAAAAGTTGAAGGTAATGATCTTCAAATATAACAATTCTATAATTTTTAAAAAATGAATTGCAATGAAAGGCCAGAAATATGCTGTGCACTTACATGCTGCTGTCTTACTAACAGTTGGGAATTTCTGTTTGCATCACAAATACATAGTAATGTGGAAAGAATTACTTATTAATCTATAAAACTCTTAAGATTATAGAACAATGGATTTATAAGGGACCTCTGAGTATATTCTATCAAACATCTACTTTGGTAAAATATGATCAATATATCCCCAAAGTGATCTTCTATCCGGGACATCTCCCATGACAGAGAATTCATTAATAGGTGACATCTTTATGCCTGTTTGCTGGCATTGGGTCCTATAATGGAGACGTTTATTTTGATGTCAGTTGTAGATGGTGATAACGGTTAGGGACTTACTATAAATGGAAGTTTCCTCTTTTTCTTTCTGCCCTTTGACTACAGATCCAAAAAACGAGGCTGTTCACTCTTTTTACTCCAATTTGTCTTCTACTCTGTTATTTTCCTGCTATTTTCTCTCTCTCTCTCTCTTTCTCTCTCTCTCTCTCTCTCTCTCACACACACACAGAGCACTAATTCCTCTCAGTAGTTATATATAAAATATTGTACACCAGTAAATAGGTCAGTAAGGTCTTCTAATGCTAATATGGACAAAGCTGACTTCTATCCATCTGTACATAACAATGCATTGGCAGTCAGAGCTGGATTCACGCTATTTTTCGTCACTTCTAATGCAGTGTTAGATGAGAAAACAGGTATAAGCACTTCAGTTTTAAGATGAAAAGAATCCTTGAAACATCATATGTGTTAAGGAAGATTTGTAAATAGCATGCTCTTCTTATCTTTACAGAGATGGTACCATTTTGAAATGTCAAGCAACCCTTTTTGAGTACAGTTTTGCAGCCTTTACGCATGAAAATATTTCAGTAGCTGTAACTAAATAAAAGGCTTAAAGCTCCATACTCTCTCTTTTTCTCTCTCTTTCACTATCAGAGAAATATTGAAAGTGGACTTACCGTTCAGTATGAGAGAGGTAGCAAATGAGGGAAAGAACCAGTTATGGAGGAAAAGCAGTGGAGTCTGGGCAAGCTGCCTAAAAGAACACTTGAGTTAACCTTCATATTGAAATTGAAAATGTGAATAATTTTTTTCTGGATCCCAACAATAAAAATTGCCTTTGAACTTGTATTACTGTTTTTTGTTTTTTTACCAAAGCAAAAAGAGACAACAAGAGAGTGAGCTATAGAGGCAGAAAGCTCAATGCTTAAATCCAAGCACTCCTATTTACTTGTTATATGATCTTCGTGAACATACAAAATCAGTTTAATTTTGTTTTCTAATATACAAATAGGTATTAAAATGATAATAACTATTTTATAATGGTACTCTGAGGATTAAACAAGAAAAGTATCTGTAAATGATATATTATGTACATTTTATACAGACATTTCTCAATAAGTTATAGCTATTATTGTTATTCCAATATATTGAATATGTATATTGAACTTCATTGTACATAATGAAGAATCATTATTAATAAAATCAGGAGACTGAACTCTTAACTTTTGGACTTGTAAAATTTGCCTTCTATTTTAAATAACATAGATGAACAAATAGGCAAAATTGCTCTGACACTATGTATTTTTGCAACTACGAAATTGAGGATGGTTAAGTTTATCATATGTTGCAAAGTCTATAGATGCTTAGAATAGGAAATGAGGCCAAAGGACTCAGTCCAGTTTATTTACAAGAATAAATTCTGAAGAAGCTAAGATGAGAACTTCTTTGGTCAAGTATGCTGGATATATTCTATTTGCCCCTTCAAGTCCTCTCTCTGCCTTTTTCATGCTGCTTTATATCCCAGAAGATCAACCTCAAACATCTTTAATAAGTGGTTCCCTTGTCCAGTGACTTTGGCTTGAGCACAAATACATAAAATAGGGATTTCAGTCATTGGCCATCAAGACAGTGATCCCTGAGAGAAGGAAAACAAGCAAAATGAGACCTGAAATTTCCGTTTCCAGGTTGCAGTGAGAATGTAGATGATCCTCCTGTACTGAGAAAATGGTGATGGAATCCAAGAAGGCCAAGCAGCTAAAGAAGAAAGCCTTATAGAAAGAGCTCTGGATATCTAGAGAGTTCCCCTAGAGTCTTTAGCTGAGACATCAGTGAATGTGTTGCATGAAAACTACCTACAGCCTGGGGGGAAAAATAATAGAAAACTGTAGGTGGAAGAATCTTTGGAGTTAATACAGTCCATGAGTCCACCAGTTCAGTATCCATGGAATTAACCAATCTCAGATGAAAAATATTTGAAAAAATAATAAAATATAACAATAAAAATAGCAGACCATTTTAAAACACCGTATAACAATCATTTACATAGCATTTACATTGTATTGTTACAAATAATCTAGAAATAATTTAAAGTACAGGGAAAATGTGCATAGGTTTTATGCAAATACTATGCCATTTTATGTAAGCAACTCTAACATTCATGATTTTAGTATCCATGGGAGTCCTGGAACCAATCTTCTGCAGATAACAAAGGATGACTATATATTTCATATTTTCAAGAATGTAGAGAAGATGGAGCAGTTTAGCTAGAGATGTGGCATGTATATTTATAAATATTTAACAAAATCTTATAGATGAAGAAATGTAATGTCTTAGATGACAACTGTGTGCTGAATAGGATTAAAGACAGATTAGACACAAAAGATTAAAACATTAATGAATGTGAAGACAGAATAATCGGAAATATCCAAAATAAAACATGCAGAGAAAAAATACTGATAAAACAAAGGAACAAAGTATCTGGGAGCTATACTACAACTTCAAATGGCTTAGTATATTGTAATTAAAGTCACCGAAGTACAGGACAATAAACTTTGAAGATATAATGGTAGAAAATTTTTCATATTTGATGGAACTATAAACCCCCAAATCCAAAAGCACTAACAAACTCCAACCACAAGAAACATGAAAAAAATTATACCAAGGCACATCATAATCTCTGAAAAATAGTAAAGAGAGTATTTTAAAAGTGCCAACACCAAAAGCAATGGCAGCAAAAGCCAAAATTGACAAATGGGATCTAATTAAACTAAAGAGCTTCTGCACAGCAAAAGAAACTACCATCAGAGTGAACAGGCAACCTACAGAATGGGAGAAAATTTTTGCAATCTACTCATCTGACAAAGGGCTAATATCCAGAATCTACAAAGAACTCAAACAAATATACAAGAAAAAACAAACAACCCCATCAAAAAGTGGGGAAAGGATATGAACAGACATTTCTCAAAAGAAGACATTCATACAGCCAACAGACACATGAAAAAATGCTCATCATCACTCGCCATCAGAGAAATGCAAATCAAAACCACAATGAGATACCATCTCACACCAGTTAGAATGGCAATCATTTAAAAATCAGGAAACAACAGGTGTTGGAGAGGATGTGGAGAAATAGGAACACTTTTACACTGTTGGTGGGATTGTAAACTAGTTCAACCATTATGGAAAACAGTATGGCAATTCCTCAAGGATCTAGAACTAGATGTACCATATGACCCAGCCATCCCACTACTGGGTATATACCCAAAGGATTATAAATTATTCTACTACAAAGACACATGCACACGTATGTTTATTGCAGCACTATTCACAATAGCAAAGACTTGGAATCAACCCAAATGTCCATCAGTGACAGACTGGATTAAGAAAATGTGGCACATATACACCATGGAATACTATGCAGCCATAAAAAAGGATGAGTTTGTGTCCTTTGTAGGGACATGGATGCAGCTGGAAACCATCATTCTTAGCAAACTATCACAAGAAGAGAAAACCAAACACCGCATGTTCTCACTCATAGGTGGGAACTGAACAATGAGATCACTTGGACTCGGGAAGGGGAACATCACACACTGGGGCCTATCATGGGGGGGGGAGGGGGGAGGGATTGCATTGAGGAGTTATACATGATATAAATGATGAATTGATGTGTGCTGACGAGTTGTTGGGTGCAGCACACCAACATGGCACAAGTATACATATGTAACAAACCTGCACGTTATGCACATGTACCCTAGAACTTAAAGTATAATAAAAAAAAATAATAAAAAAAAAGTGCCTACAAGAAGACCCACTGTGTTCAAAAGAGTAATAATACTACATGACAAAGCAGTCTTTATCCCAAAATGAAAGACTGGCTTAACCATCAAAACTTGATCAATGTAGTTCATCTCATTAACAGTAGGCTAGAGAAAAATCATAGGATCTCAAACACCAAAAAAGCATTTGACAAAATTCAGTTTGCATTCATAAGAAAAAACTCAAAAACTAGAAATGGAAGGGAAATTCCTCAGGCTGGTAAGGGCATCTACAAAAAATATTTAGCCAAGAAATTTAATGCTGAAAGGTTGTTTCCTTTTAAAACTGTGAGAAAAGAAGAAGGTTCATGTATACAGTTTCTATTCAAAATTGATTTAGAAATCCTAGTAATTGAGGTAAAACAAGTAAAAGACATAAGTAATGTAATTATTAGAAAGTTAGAAGTAAGAATATTGTTATTGTACAGAAGTGTCTATATATGGAAAACCCAATGGAATTCTAAAATAAAAAAAATAGGACTAAGTAGAATTAGTGAGCAAAATTAGCTATGTTGCTGGATATAAGGTCAATAGGCAAAAGTCAATTTTATTTTTGTAAACTATCAGTAAATTTTTGAGAAATGCCTTTTTAAAATACCATCTATAATAGAATAAGGAGTCCAGGAAATATATAGGGAATCTACATACTTACATGGCAAGTTGAACTTTTCCAAAGTATAAAGTTAGTTCAATTGGGAGAGGAGTGTTTTGTTTTTGTTTTGCTTTAACAAATAGGGCTTAAGCGATCAACTATTTCTATGAAAAACAAAATGAACATTAACTTCTACCTCACTCTACAAACAAAAATTATTTTGAGCTGGATCACATACCTAATGTAAAAACTGGAATAATAAAGCATCTACTAGAAATTATAGGAGAATATTCTCATGACTTTGGAATAGGCAAAGATTTCTTAAATAGATGTTTTGAGTCTCCCCAGCTAAATTGGGTTCTGGTACCAGAGCAGCTAGCAATTCTACCCTAGTAGGAAATGAAGGGGAATTGGACGTGGGTGTTTACAGTGTTTCTTACTTTTTTTTTTTACCTGGTAGGCCGTCTAATGCCTACTTGTCCAACCAATGACCAAGGGGTTCTTCAAAAGGAAACTTGTTTACAATGGCAGACACCCTTCTGACTCTCATCTATCCCATATTCTGTTCAGGTCTGCCTGACCATCACTCTGGCACTAGGAACATAACTTTGTGTCCCCCTTTCTCACCCCCATGTCCTGAGGAAGGTTTGGTCTGAGGTAGGACCTGGTTTGGAATATGGAAGGCACAAATTCAACACATCATCGTAATAGAAAGCAAGTTAAAATACTTTTACTTTCAGATCCTGGGCAGGGATGTTGCAATGAGTTAAGAGGGCAGTCTTCCATCCTTGGGTCATGTGATGCAGGAATAAAGAATCAGGCAGAGAGAGAGAGGAAACTAGCAATATGTATAAGGAAATAGCATGTGGGATATGGGTTATTTTAAATTCACAGGCAAATGTGTGAATGGTCTGTTTACGGAAAGCCACGGGAAAGCAGAGAACCTAGTCTCTCTAAGTGGGAGAGATGCTCCTATACCTCTGGTCACCAGCTTGAGCCATTCAGGAGTGCTGCTCTACTTCTAATGCCTGGGCAGCAACCTTTAAT
>NW_012115466.1:4989681-5043656 GCF_000951035.1 Colobus angolensis palliatus
TTCTTTAATGGTATGAATGCAAAGTGGTACGACTGCTTTAGAGAACTGACTGAAATTTTCTCATGGTATTAAAACAAATACACCCTATGATACAGCAATTCTATGACTAGATATTTACCCCAAAAAGTAAATATAAATATTTACACAAAACTTATACAATAATATCGATAACAATTTTAACCATAATTGTTAAAACTAGAACCAACCAAATGTCCATCAAGAGGCAAATGAATAAATAAATTGTGATATAGTCACAAAATGGAATACTCCTCAGAAATGAATATGGGGCCGGGCGCGGTGGCTCAAGCCTGTAATCCCAGCACTTTGGGAGGCCGAGACGGGCGGATCACGAGGTCAGGAGATCGAGACCATCCTGGCTAACACGGTGAAACCCCGTCTCTACTGAAAAAACTACAAAAACTAGCCGGGCGAGGTGGCGGGCGCCTGTAGTCCCAGCTACTCGGGAGGCTGAGGCAGGAGAATGGCGTAAACCCGGGAGGCGGAGCTTGCAGTGAGCTGAGATCCGGCCACTGCACTCCAGTCCGGGGGGACAGAGCGAGACTCCACCTCAAAAAAAAAAAAAAAAAAAAAAAAAAAAGAAATGAATATGGATGAACTACTGACAATTCCCCAAAAATTAAATCTTAGAAATATTGTATTTAGTGAACGAATCCAAACACAGGTGAGTACATACTATTCGATTCTATTTATATAAAACCTAAAAACAGGCATAGCTAGTTTATATATTAGAATAGTGGTTACCCACTTGAATGTAGTAAACTGGATAGGAAGTGACCCAAAGGAAGTTTTGGGGAGTACAATAATCTCTGTTTCAGTTGGAGTTGGAGTTGCACAATTTATAAACTTATCAAAACTCAAGAAAGTAGGCATTATATTTTACAATCTAGGCATTATATTTTGTCTCAAAAATGACAAATTATTGAATATAGGTAAGTTTGAGAAAAAGCAAGATGATACTACAAATCAGGGAGAGAGAAGAAATGTGAGAATGTGCAATCATGGACAAGATGAAATGGTTGTGTCAGAGAAGAGAAAGAGGAAAAAAGGGCAATGAACAGGATAGCTCACAAATATAAAGTGCCCATAATATTACAAAGAATACCTGGAAAGGTAATAAAATTTTGTTATTAAGTACAATAAATAAAAATCAGGAGAAACGAAGTAAAGGGTAGATAATGAACAGGATCTAACAAACTTGAAGACTATATGTGTGTGTATATATATATAGTCCTTTATATACACATACATAAAATTTTATTTTAATGAATTAAAAATTATCCATCTTTTTTATTTTATAATTTATCCTTTTTGTGTTATGTTGTAATAAGAGTGATGCAGTGAATGTTGCTACCTAGACATTAGAAGTAGAGCAACAATCCCAAATGGCTCAAGCTGGTGGCCAGATATAGCAGTTTGGAGGTATCTCTCCCACTTAGCTGACTGGGCTCCCTCCTGCTTTCCTGTGGCCTTTAAACCTTTACATCTTTACATCTGATTAAACACACCTTGTGTGACTTAAGAGAAACTTTTAAGTATATTCATTATGATACTATTTTCTAGCAGTTCTGCTGACCCTGACTTCTCACATTAAAAAAATTGAAAAGAACTTTAGCAGCTGGCAAGTAGAACAGCTTTATGTTATTGCCATAATGTGTGTTTGGGTCAATTGATGGTTTTTTTTTTTAATCCATCTAACTGAAAGATTTTTCTTCATTAAAAGTGTATTTGTTTTTTTGGTTTGGTTTTTCTTTTAATCATTTAGACTATGCCTTGCCTGTCATGGCATCACTGTACTAACTCAACATGAGCCGACAAAAACCATTTATAACATTCACACATACATATTCTTTAAATAACCAAACTATTTGCATTAGCAATTATTTTTGCACTGCTTTGTGACATTTCTTGAATTACTCCTTAGAATATTATTTGATTTTTTTATTCTTTCATGCTTAAGAAAACAGTTTCTGGAGACAAGGCCACCAAGATGGGAGAATAGGGGATACCAGCCTTTATTCCGCCACAAAAATATATATGCAGCTATCCACAAATCAAAATAGGCTAATGAGGGCTCAAAGACCTATTAAAGAATCCGCAGCAACATAGGAGAGCAAAAAGACACAATATCCACATAGAAAGGATCATTGGTGAGATTGACATGCCTGAGATGCCAGTAGATGACTAGGAACAAATGAGAAAGTCACAGGCTATTGATATCCGTCATGTGACAGGAACCACTGTAGTCTCCAGTGGCCTGCTCCACAGAGGACACTGGCATCTCTTGCCACGGAGGTTATAATTTCTACCAGGGAACCTCCAGGAAGGAGACATGGCTATACACCTATCTTCTACCAAAGAAGCAACCACTCTTGAGCTGCTTCAGGAAAGGAGCCGTCATCTCTCACGACCATAGCTGCCCTAAGTGTCCCAGCACTCTAGACCCAAACTCCATGGGTGCATTGGGTCTGACTATGTCTCAAACACTGGAGTCATAGCCATAATGAGCTAGTTCACACCCTGAGTCCTGAAGCCAAGTTTTCATGGCATATGCCCATCCAGACCACACCCTAACTTCAGACACACTGAACTTGCACAAGCCTGTGTGTCTCTTAGCACCCGCGACTCATAAACTATTAACAACATAGTGGTAAAGGTGCCTG
This sequence comes from Colobus angolensis palliatus, assembly GCF_000951035.1. NCBI lineage: Eukaryota > Metazoa > Chordata > Mammalia > Primates > Cercopithecidae > Colobus > Colobus angolensis. Next base: position 4,992,363 of record NW_012115466.1, read on the forward strand.
CATTTCTGGGACTACAGCAATTACTTTGCAGATCCCAGAGCCATACGCCTGCACATGTGGCCATTGCCACCAAAGACCTCAACAATCTTCATTACCACTGCAAATATCCAGTCTTGCTGCAAAGAATTCCTGCAATGTTTGTCAACACAAACCTCAGATCATAGAGCTGCACAAAGACTACACAGCAGTACTGTCACTGGTGCCAGCACCTTTTCACCTCACCCAGAAAGTGCCATCACAACCTCCCTCATTTGGGAAAGGTCTTTTTACAGAGAAACAAGTTCATAAAGTTTAGAAGAGGTGACTTCTACATCAAATGTGCAGACATCAATGTAAAAGGCAACCAGATACATGAAAAACCAAAGAGACAAAACATCACCAAAAGAACACAGTAATTTTCCAGTAGTTAATTCCAAGTAAATAAGGATTTACAAACTGCCTAAAAAGAATTTAAAAATAATTGTTTTAAGAAAGCTTAGCAAACTTCAAGAAATACAGAAATAATTCAACAAAATCAAGAAAGTAAGTAAATGTCCAAAACAAGAAATTTATCAGAAAAGTTGAAATTATATGCATTAAAAAAAACCATAAAATCTGAAGCTGAAAAATATAGTGAAATGAAAAATGTAATAGAGAATGTCAACAGCAGAATTTATCATGCAGAAGAAAGAATCTGTGAACTTAAAGACAGGCTATTTGAAAATATACAGTTAGAGGAAAAGAAAGAAAAAAATAAGAAGACATGAAGAACCCTGACAGGATTTACGGAACAGCATCAAAAGAGCAAAATTCAAACTATAGAGGGTAAAGAAGATTAAGAGAGAGACAAAAGAGAAGAAAGCTTACTTAAAGAAATGATAGCAAACAACTTTCCAAATCTGGGGGAAAATATAAATATTCAGTCACAGAAAAGTAAGAAGTCTCCAATCAGATTAAACCCAAACAAGACTGCACCAAGATGTATTATAACTAAATTTTCAAAAATCAAAGGCAATGAGAGAATCTGGAAAGCAGCAAGAGAAGCAAATCACGTGTAAAGGAGATCTATTAAGGCTAGCAGTAGATTTCTCAGCGGAAACCATACAGAGCAGGAAAGAATGAGACTACATATCCAAAATGCTGAAGGGAAAAAAACTGCCAACTAAGAATATGTAGCAAAGCTGTGTTTCAGAAATAAAGGAGAGATAAAGACTTTCACAAACAAAACCTAAGAGACTTGGTTGCCACTCAATCTGTCTTATAAGAAATGCTAAAGGGAGTTCTTCAAATTGGAAAAAAATTAGTAACACAAAAGCATATGAAATTATAAAACTCACTGATAAAATTACATATACAGTGAAATTAAGAATACCGTAATACTGTAATGTTGTGTGTTGTTTAGTATAAAGGTTAAAAGACAAAAACATTAAAAATAATAAAAGCTACAATAATCTGTTAAGGGAAATACAATATAAAGTGATTAAAATTGTGATATCAAAAAAATGAGAAGGAGATGAACTAAAATTGGATCATTTTTATATCATCGAAGTAACATTTCTATAAACTTAAATAGCTTATTATTTATAAGATATTTGATTAAGCTTCATGGTTACTGTAAGGCAAAAATCTATAGTAAATATACAAAAGCTTAAAAAGTAAGGAATCAAAGCATACCACTGGAGAAAATTATTTAGTCACAAAGAATTCCAGCAAGAGAGTAAGAAAGAAACAAAGGATCAACAAAACAAAACAAAACAAAAAAACAATTAACAAAATGGCAGTAGTCAATTCTTACCTATCAGTAAATACTGCAAATGCAAATAAATTAGATTTTCCAGTCAAAAGACATAGACTGGTTGAATGGATAATAGGAGAGTCAACTATATACAACTTACTTCACATTTATGGACACCCTTGAAAGTGAAAGAATGGAAAAAGGTATTCCATGCAAACGAAAACCGAGAGAGAAAACAAATAAAAACCAAAACAGAGAAGGGGTAACCATACTTATAATGCATAAAATACAATTTAAGTCCAGGTGCGGTGGTTCATGCCTGTAATCCCAGCACTTTGGAAGGCCAGGGTGGGCAGATCACCTGAGGTCAGGAGTTCAAGACCAACCTGGCCAATATAGTGAAACCCTGTCTCTACTAGAGATGCAAAAAATTAGCCGGGCGTGGTGGCAGCCGCCTGTAATCCCAGCTACTCGGGAGGTTGAGGCAGGAGAATCACTTGAACCTGTGAAGCAGAGATTGCAGTGAGCTGAGATCGCGCCATTACACTCCAGCCTGGGTGACAGTGAGAGCCTCCATCTCAAAAAGAAAAAGTCCAAAACTGTAATTCAAGAAAAAGAAGGCTGTTATATACAGTGGACCTCTGAACAACAAGGGTTTGAATTGCACAGATTCACTTATACATAGATTTTCTTCTGCCTCTGCCACTGCTGAGACAGCAAGACCAGTTCTTCATCTTCTTTCTCCTCAGCCTACTCACACTGCAAAGGCCACATGAAGACCTTCATGATGATCCACTTCCACTTAATGAATAGTAAATATATTTTCTGTCTTACGCTAATCTCAATAGCATTTTCTTTCCTCTGGCTTACTTTATTGTAAGAATATAGCACATTACACATATAGCATACAAAATACGTAAAAATAAAGTGTTTATATTGTCGGTAAGGTTTCCTGTTAAGAGTAGGACATTGGTAGTTAAGATCTGGGGTAGTCAAAAGCTATGGATAGATTTTTGACTGCATAGGAAGTTGAGGCTCTCAACCTCCATGTTGTTCAAGGGCCAACTGTAGTGATAAAGAGATAAATTCATTAAGAAGATATAATTGTAAGTCTGTAGATGCACAGTATCACAGCACCTAAGTGCAGAAAATAAATATTAGTAAATAAATATTAATAAATAAAGAGAGAGAGAGACTATAATTGGGGAAATTCAATCTTCCATTGTTAACAATTGACAGATCATCCAGACAGAAAACCAATAAAGGAAACATTGAATGTGTGCTACACTTCTAACAGACAAATACAGAACATTTCATATAACAGCAGCAAAATACACATTCTTGTCAAACATTCACAGAATGTTCTCTGAGACAGATTACATGTCAGGTCACAAAAGAAGCCAACAAATTAAAACTGAAACTTCATCAAGTAAAATAGAGAAAGTATTAGTGCCTATTATATCAGGTTATATAGCAGCTGGTACATAAAAGTCCTAGATAAGTATTAGGGATCATTTTATTATGATGATGATTGTCAATATCAGCAGCATCATCAAGGGATCCTACCATTACAGCCCTTTTGGTACAAACAAATCCATTAGTAGGAGATGAGAATTTTTATCCAGTCCACAATATTGGGCCCCACAGTTCAAGATACAAGATTAGGTATAGTCATTGTTGCAAATATGGATCTGTAATGGATATAAGTATTAATTTGGGTAGGACTGGCTTATGAAACATGAAAAGATATGTTTCTGAAACTAAAACACTGAGAATCAGTGCCTAAATTATAGCAAATTCAGCAAGACAATATTACCACATGGGGACCTCTTCTGTAGGTGAAACATTCTATATCTTATTTTCTCCTTCCCTTTAATCGTAATTAGGTCAAAGTTAGGTAACAGTAATAAAATTAGGATATTATTGTAAAGAATAGGGAAAGACTGTAACCCTGAGTATGAAAAGCAAACTTGGGGTGAGAAAATTGAAAAAACGGACAAGTCTATATTTTGTATTTTAAAAGTTAAATAGTTCTAATTGGTAACAGCTTAATAGTGGAAACTAACATCATTAATTGCAATTTAGTACGATGATTGCCATTGTGTTATACAATGTGCAATGAGAAAGGAGAAGAAATGTATTTAATCTTCCTGAGGCAGTCAGGCCTTAGGTATACACAAAAGTGACCCTTAGGGAAGAAAGTCATCAGCTTTGAGATGATTAAGAATCTGTAGAGTCAAGGCACTAGAAGCTACACCATTAGTAATATTGAACTTATTGAAGGGAGATCAGAGTAAAAAAAGTTTCAATTTATTTTTCAAATTAACAAATAAAAATTGCCTATATTTATGGTGTACAACGTGAGATTTTGATATATGTATGCATTGTGAAATGGCCAAATCAGGCTATTTAATTTAAGCATTACTTCACATGCTTATCATTTTCGTGTGGTGAAAATACTTAATATCTACTCTATTAGCAATTTTCAAGTACACAATGTCATTATTAATAATATACTATAGGCCTCTTAAACTTATTTCTATTGTTTAACTGAAATTTTGAGTCTTTTGACGAAAATCCCTCCAATCTCCCCATCCCCCAACCTCTGCTAACCATAATTATACTATCCGTTTATGCACCTGACTTTTTCCACTCACAATTGACATCATAAATGTTCTTCAGCACTTGGCTTATTTCAGTTACCATAGTGTCCTCCAGGTTCATCCATACTACAAGAAATATTTAGGTAGTCTTTAGATAAAAGTAAAATAAAAGTCAGAAATCTGGGTCTACACAAATAAATGAGAAGCACTGAGCATGGTGACTACACAGATAAATAAATAACTATATATATTGTTTTATGTAACTATCTTCAAAATAAAATCATTTAAACAAAATAATGTATTAGTATGTGGTTCAGAATATATGTAAAGCTAACAGGTAGGAAAACAATAGCATAAATATCAGGAGGGAAGAAGTGGAAGTATACCATTACAAGGTTTTAATATTATACATTAAGTAGTATAATATTACTTAAAAGTAGACTGAAAGGTTAAATTTATATACTATGAATGTTAATATCACTTAATATTTTTTAAAACCGCAAAGAATTATATAGTTAATCCTTCAACAAATGAGATAGAAAAGAATCATAGGGATATGCAGTTAATCTCTAAAAATGTGGATAAAGGGAGCAAAGAACCGATGAGACAAATAGAAAACAAATAGCAAATGATAGATTTAAGCCTAACACCATCAGTAATTACATTTAAAGCAAGTGGTCTAAATGCCCAAATAAAAAGGAAATATTTCTAGTTTAAATATGAAGTAAATCCTCAATATTTGTTGCCTACAAAAAGCATTCTTTATATATCATTTTTAACATTTATTTTAGATTCAGGGTACATGTGCAGATTTTTTTTATATAGGTAAATTGTGTGTTGTCTGTGTCTGATGTACAAATTATTTTGTCACCCAGGTAATAAGCCTAGTACCTGATAGGTATGTTTTCAATCCTCACCCTCCTCCCAACCTTTACCTTCAAGTAGGCCCTGGTGTCTGTTTTTCTCTTCTTTGTATCCATATGTACTCAAAGTTTAGCTCCCACTCATAAGTGAGAACATGTAGTATCTGGTTTTCTGTTCCTGGGTTATTTTGCATAAGATCATGACCTCTAGCCCCATCCATGCTGTTGCAAAGGACATGATCTCATTCCTTTTTATGGCTGCATAGTATTCCATTATGAATATGTACCACATTTTAAAAATCCAGTCTACCATTGATAGGCATTTAGGTTGATTCCATGTCTTTGCAATTGTGAATAGTGCTGCAATGAGCATACACATGCATGTGCCTTTATGCTAGAATAATTTTTATTCCTTTGGATATATAACCAATAATGGATTACTGGGTCAAATGGTAATTCTGAAAAAGAAAAAAAGACACTTTAAATATAAGAGAAATGGGTTAAAATTAGAGAGGAAAAAAATATACCATGATAACATTAACCAAAAGAAGTCTGCAGTAGTTATACTAATATTAAAGTATATTGAAAAGCAAAGAATGGCAGTGGTAAATGAGGTCATTTCATAATAATAAAGGGTTCCATTACTCAAGACGACTTAATAATTCTGAATTTTTATGCACTTAACAAGAAAGCTTCAAAATTCCCAAGGCAAAAAGTGAGAAAATTGCAAGGAGAAGTAGGAAAATCCACAATTATAGTTGGAGATTTCAATAATCTCATCATAATGAATAGGATTAATTGATAGAATAAGTAGACATGAAATTAGTAGAAAAGGAAGGATATACAAAACTTGAATAACATTATTAACTATCTTTACCTAATGGGCATTTATGGAAAATTTCACACAAATATAAAAGAATACACATTCTTTTCAAATGCATACGGATCATTTAACAAAATATACCATATTCTGAGCAATGAAACAGTATAAACATATTTAAAGGATTCATATTACATAAAGCATGTTCTCTAACTAAAGTCAAGCTATTTTCATAATAATACGCAGGCATTATTAGTCTATTTTCACTCTCATTCTCTCACAAGTTTACAATGAAGTTTTCAAGAATCTACATGATGTGTGATATTGCAACAAATTGAATACAGAAGTAGCTTTAATTGATTCCAATTGTCTTTTGTTAAGCCAGACACTATTATTTTCAAAAAAATTTAAACAATAATGCTCTTCTCATTAATATGTTTTGGAGAATGTGGTAATATGCCCTAAAATGTATTGATTGTGTTTATATACAAGACTTTTTAATTATTTTAGGTTACTTAATACAAATTTTTAAAATTTCTCAGTTTTAATTTCTAACACTATAAATATTGATAAATAGAGCCCATAAAAAGAAAGTTTCCCATTGGATATTTTAGTAATTTTTAAGTGGACAAAGGAGTCCTAAGTTCAAAAAGTTCGAGAACCATTTCTTTAAAGCACAATTCAAATGTTGTCACTTTTCGATTCATGGAAACAGTGCCAGCTTTTCAGCTGAATACTTTCATCTTGGTGTGTCATTTGGAACTGAATTTTGACTGTTCAGGCCTGAACTCATCCTCTGCTCCCACCAAATCAATTCCTCCTATTGACATGTCTGTTTTTGTTAATGCTTAATTCTTTGAGTCACAGGTAGTTGAAAATTTGAAGCAGATGTAATTTATTCCTGTCATGTCCTTTTTGATTGTATCTCTGTTAAGTGTTTGTATTCTGTTAGTTTGTTTGACACATCTACTTACTAGATTGAAAGTGCCCTCAGGCTGTAGAACATATGTTAATCATACTTTTAAAAAATCTCCTTTAACATAATACTGGGACCACACTCGATAAACCAGATGTATTTTTAGAATGATTCACAACTCATTGTTTGATAAAAATGACATCAAGTTGGTACTGATATTAATTTAATATGGCAGAGACAATGTTACTTGTATAACCTGGGACATTTATATTATTTGTTGGAACTAATTCATTATTCAATACAAAATTATAAGCCAGTTCATGAGCCTCTGGTCATAATTAAGCACACCAATGTGATTTTAACTATCTTTAAATTTAACATCATCATAAAATACCAATATGTTAGGTATTGATAAAATATTAATACATTATTATATGGGGACCTCAGGATCTGTTAAAAGCTTTATGTAGCCTACACTAAGTAGAAGGGGCTACAATAATGCTAGATAGTTTAAATTTTGCATTAAGCTTTTTGTACCTATGTTTGTGCCTCTGGTTAAAATAGCTATGAATGCTAAAGTCTGAGAAATGCATTAACAAAGGCACTAGTGCCAGGCTGAACTTAGTTCCAAGTAGAGCCGTTTCTACCATATATTAATGATATTTCAGGATGCTGGATCATAACTAGGGTCATGATAGTATGACAGGGAGTGGTTGGGGAAACAGCGTGACAATATGGCTGCTGACTGGCACACGCGCTTATGTAGGGGAAGTTCTTTGCCCAGGGGTGAAGGAGCAGCCAAATGCAAAGTATTTCAGGATGCAATAACGTGTGAGGGTATAGGTAAGTGCATTGTGTTGATGGTTGAGAAGTGATAGGATCTTGATGGCAAAATATCTCCTATGGGAGTAGTTGAGTTACATACAGGATTCTCTCTTTGTTTTGGCTGCATTGAAGGCACTATCTAAATTGCAGATGCCTCCTTTAGACTTATCTTTAAGGAAAACAATTTTATTGAGATTCTGAAACGATTATTTCAACTTGTTACACTGCTCTGAGGTCATAGAAAGCTATATTTACCAGAAGTTATCCTGATATCTAACATAATAAGAGGTTCACTATTTCTTCATCATCTAAATAGATAGGTAGATTAATATTCCATGAATTGCAATAGTTTTAAAAACAAACTAATACCTTTTCCATTTTTGCTCTAAATCATTTATGAATTTGAGTTTATCCCTTAAAAACATTGCAGTTTTGCCTACAGTTACAATCAACTGTACTATTTTGACTATATATATATATATATATCATATTGTGTTAAATAAGGCCACGTATAAATTTGCTTTTGGCTACTCAGTTTAATCAAAATAAATTTTAGAAGTACTTAGAAATTATAAAAGTGCAAAAATAAGATTTTTTAGAATTTTATTTAATTTAGAAAACCTAATCAAGAGAGAAAACACTTATTTAAATTTAGTAATCTTTTGGCAATCTCATTAGTAATAGTTTTTCACATGTAGTTCTGAAAATTCAGAAACGGTGTTTAAGAAATGAATTTCTCATTCCTTCAATGAATGCAATTATTGAGCATCAAATATATGCCAGGGACTGACAAAGAAAATAACTATATAAAAATATCATACTTAACATCAGTAGAATGGGGTATAAGATACTTCTAGAAAAAAACAAATGATCACCATTCTAGAGTATAGGAAAGAACTTGGACCCAACTGTATTCATTTGTTTTCATTGCAAGTAGAAATGTTATTGGCAGGATCCTTAAAAACAAACACTCATTTTAGTTATTAGACAAAGACTTAGACAAAAATAAATGGTTTGAGAATTCCCTAGTAACTGAAGTATGGAGGAATTACAATCAAATCAAATGTACTCAACATCATTCTTAACGTAGACAAGACAATTATACAACACTGAGTCCATTATAACCATCATTCCTTCTACCCTAGAGAGATTGAAAGAGTTTTGTTTGGGGCATGAACACCAGATCTTTGTCTCAGTCTATCCCTTCACTTCTTGGTCCATCTTCCTCACATTAAGCCTAATATTGTCATTGACCTTGCTAACTCCTCCCAAGATATTTCACATCTCCTCTTACATCATTACCTTTATAGCAAATCATGCCGTTCCTCTGCAAGTTACATAACTTTAGGTAAACAAGAATGTCTAATGTGTACAATGTCTTATTAGATTTATTTCTCTTTGTACTTTTTTCTTTTTCTGTTTCTTTGCTGGTGACTCTTCATCTGTCTAATTACTCTGAACTTTCTGTGTTCATGCTACCATTGCTTCCCTTAATGCCACTGTTTACCCATATTGCTATTGACATGTCTCTAAAGACAAGCCCTAGAACTTCCATCAGGATCTTTCTCTCTACGGTTTGTTTTGTATTAATAATTTGAAAGACTAAAAGGACTATTTATCTGCCATTTAGAAAATTCCATCATTGTGATTTGAAGTGACAAGTTTCTAGGCTGTATCATCAGAAAGGTACTAGTTACAGGTGAGAAAATACACCATTTCTGTAATATGCCTGTTAGCCTTCATGATAAAGCACCTGCCACTTTTAAACTCCCATTGAAATCAGGCACCCTGCAAACTCTATAACTATACTTTTAGTTCTTCAAACATGCTGGATAAATAAACATGCTTCATGTCACAAATAGATTTTTGAGAAACACTGAAGAATTTCTAAGGAAAGATTCTTTTCCTTCTATTTTTAACTCACCATGAATAGATGAGTGTAGTCCAAAAAGTTCTGAGCATTTTTTAAAAGTATAACTGGGCCAGCATTTCCTGGAATTCATCTTGATTAGAGGCATCTGGCTTATAATCTCAGTATTGCAGAGAGGCTCTGAGACTCCAACTTGAGCTGGCAAATGAATTTCAGTCAAGTCTGGAAAAGCCTCTCCTGTTGAGCCAGCAAATTCTACAAGTTCTTTTGAAATTGAGTTGCTTTGTGAAAGTGGAGACTGACAGGCTTAGGGTTTCTTGGACCTCAAAATTCTAAGAACATGAGGGGCGATCTATAATAACTTTTCTCTATAGACTCAGAAAATTGATGAGAGTCACTGTAAAATTCAAACGTTTTCTACAATAATCAATAGATCTTGGGTCATCATGGTATCCTATCTTACTAAAGAATGGCCTAATTAATCACTCTCATAAAATTGACAAGTAGTGTTTATTCCAAGGAAAGTATGTTCTGCTCATTGCACACATATTTCTCATTGTTCAAATGAGTCCTATTCCTAGGATTGATGGGCTTCAAGCAGTAGTGGCACATGTTCTACTTGATCCCTTATGTTGTTTTCAAGATATTTTTTCATTTTTCAGAAGTCTGCTATACACATTTTTCAGAAGTCTGCTATACCAAGCAGAAAATAATTGAAGTTGCTTAAAATGAAGAAAAGGAGATTTGTCTTGGGCCCCATCCACTCATTCTCCCTTCATTCCTTGCACCAACCCTAGAGGCACCTCATTAGAACTCCCAGTACCTTATAACATTCAAATCGAAAATGTCTAAGGCAAAGCAACAAGTTTCACAGACAGCCTTAGGCACAAATTCCATTTTCAGCCTGTTGTGAACATATAATTGTAGCCACACTACTCCATAACTTCAGCATTTGAGGATTATTCATAATGCAGGAACATTTATATTTTTACGAAGTATTTTTACACATTCTACATGCTTTCTAGTATTTTTCACTTTTTAAATAAGTTTTTATATCACAGAAGTAATACATAATAATGTAGAAAAATCAGAAATTAAAGAATAGCACCTACAGACAGAAAAATAACGACCTATATTTTCAGAACCCTTTGTAGATGCTGTCAAGTCTTATTCTAAATATATGTGCATATAATAAGTTTGATGAAGTTGTTATTATTCTTCCTGTTTTGTAGATGAGAGACTAAAGAAGAGATGGGGCAAATAACTTGCTCAGTATTGTATACCGAAAATATTATTGGTGTCTGAATTTTTGTGTGTGTGCACAGATAGCCTCATAATATATTGCTCTTCTCACTTAATGACATATTTCTGTGTTAATAAATATATGATAAATAGTGATTCCATATACACACAGACAAGACTGATATAAATTAGACTCATTCAAAGAAGAATCACACACATCTTCATTCTCTTTACCCTTTCCAATTCTATCTGCATTTCTATCTCCACCTCTGTCTCTATTTCTCTCTCTTCCTTTCTGTGGACTCCCTTTAGAGTTAGCTAAGGTAGAAAAAAAGCAACCAACCCTGTTTAAGCCACACAATATAAATTTTATGTATTTCAAATATTGGGGTTCCATGTAAAAATGCATTCAAAGAAAGCATTTTATAGATTAAAACAAAAGTTGAAAAGTTTAGTTTTATTCAATAGAGAAAATATAAGCAGCTTATTAAATTGCTTATCAGCATTAATGAATGAATACAATTTTATAGCCAAATATTGTCAGATGCCAAAAGAATATTATCTCAACAACAAGCACTATATTTCAATTCCTGTGGTTGATTAAGGCTTGCTGATAAGGCAACAATGAGTAATCAACAAAAATTAGCATCGGTCTACTATGTTAGAGGATTCAGTAAAACTGGTGATTATTATTAACTTAATCTAGAGCCAGGCAGCTTCACTGCTGAGGGGAAAATTTAATGTAAGACACTGAAAAGGGAAAACCAAGGATAGGAGCGTATGCTACATAGAAATATCTGTGATAACGATTCCGTAAAAGTGAAAAAGTAGCAACTAATCCGATTGGTGCTGAAACAAGATTCTTACATTGAGACATTAGAAAACAAACAAAATGCACCTATAAATACTTAATCAGTTAGATCAGTATAAAAGGATAACTTGATCTCATAAAGCAAAAAATCAAATTCCTGACTGAACTAAAAAACATAAAATGCATAGTAAAAAAGATGTATCTAGGAAAACAATCAGTCCGAATTAATACATAAAATTTCATTTCAGAAATTCTAGTAAAAACGCTTTCTCAACAAGATTTAAATTAAAATTCTTTTCTGTTACTAGGTAGAGTACATAATATTTATCTAAAACTGATGATATTTAATTGATATATGTCTAGAAACTGAAGACCATTAAGAAAGAAATGAAGTGACATAGACAAATTTACATTCACTAAAATGCATTAAGTGCAATGACTAAATGTATTAAGTTTCATGTATTTACCACAGGGAACTGTTTTTTGAAATTTCATGAGTGTGAAAAATTATGACTAAAATATAGTGATTTAAAAATGTTTGTGAGACAACACAACCTTTGAGTAATTTTAAGAAGTTACTTTACTTTCAGCTAATGGCTACATTATTAAATATTTTTATATCCTCTGCTAATAATATTCCATTGTCAGTTCACTTAGAGCTCTTGTGTAACTCATTTTCTATAATTTTCGATCACTCAATGAACTTGTCATTGGAAGTCACCCAAGACTTATAACATGAATTATACATGTTCCTATCATGGTCTTTGTCTTGAGACATCTAGAAGTATAAAGCAAAGAGAGGATGAAATAATAACTTTAAATATTTTGTTGTTGTTTGGTAAACAAATTATCTTGACTTTACATCCATAAGTATGGAAATAAAATTTGCAGATATGTTGTGCATTCAATATATGAGGTTATTTAGTGATTTGACTTGTATATCATGTTAAAAATTATAATTAATGACACTGGATGAGAATGTGTATGTGACTTTTAAAAAGTCTGTGCACCAGTATGTTTTAGAAATCCTTCAAACTGCAGATTCTTCTCATTGGGTGAAGTATAGTTCTGTTTTTATAGATGAATGTCTAGGAAGATGAGTTTTGGAAAATTTTATTAACAGTAAGTCAAAAAAGGGTTCAAAGTGAATTTAAGATTATTTTTAGAAAAGTGTATAATGCAATAGCATATGATGTGTTGCCATACAATAAATAAAGTGGTAAACAATGAGGAGAATTTCAAGGAAATTTGAATAATTCTTGAGATTTTTTTAAATTTTAATGATTTGAAATGTTAATCTGCATACTAAATGACTAGGATCTAATACCAAAAGAGGACCAATATTTCAAAATAGATGTAAAAGAGTCTTTTTAGGAATAGGCGTTTTCTCTATAGTTTGCTGAATACCTATCACCTCCTGGATTTCTAATTTCTAAATGTTATAGCAATATTTATACCATACCCTATGCATTGACAAATTTCATATCAGCTAAAAATAATAAAGCAGCTTAAAGAATTAGAAATATACATTATAATATGCAAAGAGATGAGAGACAAAGGAAGACATCTAGCATTGTAGCCCTTGTCTACTTATATTTTTTGAACTGCTGTACATTTAAGAAACGTTAAAGAATCCATGAAATGTGATTATGATAAATGAAAATGTATACTTTAACATAAACAATTGAAAATTGGAGCCGGGCGCGGTGGCTCAAGCCTGTAATCCCAGCACTTTGGGAGGCCGAGATGGGCGGATCACGAGGTCAGGAGATCGAGACCATCCTGGCTAACACGGTGAAACCGCATCTTTACTAAAAATACAAAAAACTAGCCGGGCGAGGTGGCGGGCGCCTGTAGTCCCAGCTACTCCGGAGGCTGAGGCAGGAGAATGGCGTAAAAACCCGGGAGGCAGAGCTTGCAGTGAGCAGTGAGCTGAGATCCGGCCACTGCACTCCAGCCGGGGCGACAGAGCAAGACTCTGTCTCAAAAAAAAAAAAAGAAAAAAGAAAATTGGTGATCATTTATGTAATATAATTAATAACAAAATAAAAGAGTTTTGAAAATTTTTGCTTATAGGTTTTAAAATCTGCGTCAATGGATGCCTGATATAGACATGGATTTTTATTAAATTGTATTAAGAGTATTTGAATAACTGGAATAATTTATTTAGTTTGATATATAGTCATACATGAAAGAATACAGTATATATAACTCAGTATCATGCTGAGTATACTTTATTTAGCCAAATAAAAACATCATAGTCCTTGATTTTCATCTATTTCTTTTTCTTTTTTAAGAGAGAGAATCTTGCTCTGTAACCCAAGCTGTGGCATCATCATAGCTTAAAGCGGCGTTGAACTCCTGGGCTCAAGCAATACTCTTGCCTTGGCCTCTCTAGTAGCTAGGAGACTGGCTAATTTATTTTATTTTTTGTAGAGACAAGGTCTCACTATGTTTCCCAGGTTAGTCTCAAACTTCTGGCCTCAAGTGATCCTCCCACCTCAGACTCCTAAAGCGCTGGGATTACAGGCAAGAGGCACCATTTCTCAAAGATCCTTAATCTGTTTCTAAAACAAAATCAATACCACCATTGTAACTATATTTGCCACTAAAACAAAATCAATATCACCATTATAACTATATTTGCCACAACAATTGCAAATATAGATGTGAGTACAGAAAGATATATCAATAATTGAAACAGATATATTACAGAAATATAAATACATACCAAAGTTACATTCATGGGAAGTTTCAGTGCATGAATTGGCAGTAGTGCTAAAAGTTAAAGAAAAGTTATAAATTATGAAGATAAAAGTCAATAACAGGGATGTGAACAACTAGACTTATGTCCATTATACTATTGCATCATCAATGAAGTCCTCCAACTTTGAGGTGAAAGAAAAGAGTTACAGATAAAAATTTATCATCTTATTGGTAGTCAAGAGCAGCTCTAAATAATATCTAGCCGGGCGCGGTGGCTCACGCCTGTAATCCTAGCACTTTGGGAGGCCGAGGCGGGCAGATCACAAGGTCAGGAGATCGAGACCACCAAGGCGAAACCCCGTCTCTACTAAAAATGCAAAAAATTAGCCGGGCACGGTGGCTGGCGCCTGTAGTCCCAGCTACTCTGGAGGCTGAGGCAGGAGAATGGCGTGAACCCGGGAGGCGGAGCTTGCAGTGAGCCAAGATCGCACCACTGCACTCCAGCCAGGGGGACAGAGAGAGACTCCGTCTCAAAAAAAAAAAAAAGAATATATAAAGAGTAATTCAAACTCTTACTGGTTGTGGAAAGGAAGCCATAGACATAGATGAAGAATGAATGATTTTTAAAAGTTAATCAGGCCGGTCGCAGTGCCTCACGCTTGTAATCCCAGCACTTTGGGAAGCCGAGGCGGGTGGATCACCTGAGGTCAGGAGTTCGCGACCAGCCTGGCCAACATGGTGAAATCCCATCTCTACTCAAAATACAAAAAATTAGCTGGGTGTGGTGGCGGGCGCCTGTAATCCCAGCTACTTGGAAGGCTGAGGCACGAGAATCACTTGAACCCGGGAAGCGGAGGTTGCAGTGAGCCGAGATCGCGCCATTGTGTTCCAGCCTGGGCAACAAAAGCAAAACTCCGTCTCAAAAAAAGAAAAAAAAAAAGGGTCAGTCAAAGATGCAAAGATGGATACTAAAAGGATATACATACGGTTGAAGTGGAAATTTAAAAATCATATTCACAATATTTTGCAGTTAAATTGGCTTACAACTAAATGACTTATAATGGTATTCATGAATTTAATGTCTTAGAGAGAAGACAGTATTCAAAAATTAGTTCTGGTATTCAAAATGAATGTTTTTCCCAATACAGATTATCTAAGATTAAATGATTCATTTTGCTATACTTTCTAGAGGTTTCTTATCTGTGAAATTGAGACAAAATCATAACACCTACTTTACTGGGTAGCTGTGAAGATTAAATGGTTTTATAAATGTAAAGCACCTAGAACAGGACTCATCATCCCCTCACCTATTACCATGATACAAGCTATAATTTTCTCCTGAGACCATTGCAAAACTGCCTGCCTGTTCTCCCTATTTCTTCCACTCTCCTCATGGCCTAGTCCCTCTAACCTAGCCTCATTTTCTTTTTCTTTTCTTTTTTCTTTTTTGTTTTTTTTTTTTTCTTTTCTTTGAGACAGAATCTTGCTCTGTCGCCCAGGCTGGAGTGCAGCCGTGCGATCTTGGCTCACTGCAAGCTCCGCCTCCCGGGTTCACGCCATTCTCCTGCCTCAGCCTCCCGAGTAGCTGGGACTACAGGCGCCCGCCACCACACTCAGCTATTTTTTTTTTTGTATTTTTAGTAGAGACGGAGTTTCAACGTGTTAGCCAGGATGGTCTCAACCTCCTGACCTCGTGATCCGCCCGCCTAGGCCTCCCAAAGTGCTGGAATTATTACAGGCATGGGCCACTATGCTTGGCCCCTGGCTTCTGTTTCTACCACTTTAGCCCCAACACACTCTGTTCCAGTCACATTGTGTTCTTCGTCAACCTTTTCTCTTACTCTCTCATCTGGAAATGCTCTTGCTCAGATATACACAAGACTTTCTCTCTCTTCCCATTTAGCTCTTAGGAGGGACCACTTTATTTGAGAGCTCTTCTAAAACCAAGAGAGTGCCATTCCTATTCCTTAATCTTTTCTAGCTTCTTAATCTAGTTTATTTTTCTTCTATAACATTTGTCACTATTTTGCAGACCATGTACTGACTTATCTTTTTTGTTTATTGTCTATCTTCTTTGTTAGATGTCTTCTGTTTGGCTTTCCAGAGAAACCTCCACTCTTCTGTAGCTTGATTTTTGCCCAGGACACTTATCTGTATTGACAGTATGAAGAAATTCTCTTCTTCTCTGGCACCTTGTTAGGTTTGACTAATGGAGCACCCCAGCAGCATAAAGGAGGAAGGAGAAGAGTGAAGTAAGGTTATGTATCTTACTTGGATCATTTTAATAACTGATTCACTTCAAGCTGATTGTTTTCTTTTAGCGAAGATCATTTCTCTTCCTAAGAGTGATTTCTTCTACATCTGTGCTACTTAAACCATGATCTAAGGAACTTCAGCATTGGCATCATCTGGGAGCTGAGTAGATAAATAGACTCTTAGGCCCCAACTCAGATTTACTGATTCAAAAGTCTACAGTTCAACATGAGCTCCACGTGATTCATAGGCATGGTAAAGTTTGAGAATCACTGCTTTTCTGGGTTCTAGTAGTTTCTTCATTTCATTGACAGGCATTTTCAAAGGCCAATTTGTTGTACTATTCCTTGTGCTTTCCCTACACTTTGCCAAAAACTTTGCAAATAGCTTATTTTTAATTGTCTTTTTCAAATTATCCCAATTGTCTAGCTATTTGTGAGAATCCTAGCATGATAGATCCATCAGACTGTGTACTCCATGAGAACAGAGACTTTGTCTGTTTAGTTTACAGCTTTATTGGTAGGTCTTAAAGCAGTTTTTGGCCTATAGTGAGACTCTCAATATGTTTTGATAAACTGAACAATGCTGGGCAGTAAATGTTAGTTTGTATTAGCATTATTATTATTATTTAATATTATTGTTGTGTTACCTCTAGCTTTGATGTTATCCTAAGACACAACGAATACTGATATAGTCAAAATCAGGATTACCAAAATTGATCATCTCTTTTTCCTTTTGCAGCAGTGTAATAGCTTTTGGAACAAATGGAGAGGTCTGTTTAAGAAAGTCACATTAAAGCCGAATCCTAAAAATCAATTAGGGGTTGGACAGGTATAAATAGGAGTGTTTTCCTGGCAGAGTAAACACTTACCTGGAAGTAGTTAGAGAGCTGATTTTCTTAGAACCTATAGTTCACTTAAAGGATTTTGCATTTTGTTTTAAATAAAGGAATTCAGTGAGGAATTTCATGCGGAGAAGTGATATTTTATGCTTTTAAAATATGAATATCACTGTTGATTAGAAGATTATTGCAGAGGAAGCAGGAATGAAATCAAGAAAACCAATGAAAGAGATCTTTCAGTGGTGACCTGCATTACATGGGTGAAAGATATAAAAAAGAGAGTTTGAATAAATGTGAATGTATATTTAACCGAATTTGGTGATGGGAAAGATGAGGAAGGTGAAGGCAAACTGAGAATGACTCTAAAATTTCTGACACAGGCAACAGAATGGTAGATGTGTCATTTGCTGTAGTACAGAGAATTGTTAGAGTAATAGTTGTAGAGAAGAAGCTCGAGAGTTCTGTATTTGACATGTTAACACTGAAGTGGCTGCATACATTCAAGTGGAAATGGGAAAAATAAGAGTGTAATAAAATATCAGTTGGTGAGTTAAATAATATTTAAATATCTTGCAATGGTAATATTTCTTAAGGAGAGACTATAATCAGGTTATATCCCTGAATAACTCTAATACTGAAAGATCAGCTACCAGTGACCACAGCAGGGTATAAACAGAGATAGGAGGGAAATAAGGAAAGTGTAAGGTTATAGAATCCAAGACAGAAAAGAGAAATCATCTACATTAGAGTTACCATACATCTTCTCTACCAATAATAGAATCCAAAAGAGAGTGGAATCATATCTTTAAAGGTTGAGAGAAAATAAATATAAACTTAGAATTCTATATCTGTAAAACTATGACTCAATATTAAGAGGAAAATAAGAACAGTTTTAGATAAAAGCTGAAAATGAGAGTTTATTATTAATAAATCCTCTCTATGCTTTACAAAATGTCAAAAGCTATGGTGAGCAAGCTTTTGGGCAAAACTAAAGAAATGTGAAATGTAACGATAATAAAACAGTTATAATGACATTTTAAAGAGGTTGAAAAAGTAAAGTGAGTGGAATTAACTAGTAGACAACAATGCATATTAAATGGAACATGAAGTGCAAAATAAGACATTCAAACATTCATATTTTTTTTAGTGTAGGGTAAATATGTTGTTTATTTTCAGAGAATATTAAGAGAAATATGTATGCTAAAAATGCAAAGGCAAACAGTAATAAAATAGGATTATGATATAACACTGTCAAACAATTAAGACGAGGAGGGAAATAATAGCAATTAAATAAATCGAAGAGAAAGCAAATAGGGGAAACATTATGAGTAGAAAGTACAAGTTAAATTGCTTCAAATAAATGCATCAGAAATATGAATAAATGTAAAATGAGCTAATTCATCTTTTAAAACAGATTACATTTGATTGTTTATATATACATTAGATTAATATGTTTCATACAAATATCACACACATATGGCTAGTGTAAGTATAAATAGTATTTATGGAGGCAAGTCTAAAATTTAAGAATAAATAAATATTAAAATGAAAATAAGGTTTTATCTCAGGAGAACTGCAAATGGCACCATGGGCAATACTTGAAGCCTCTGACATTTGGGCAATATAGAAGATTAAAGATAAATGAATGAATGAATTAACAAAATAAATGATGTTTAACATAAAATATCTAAAAGTCTTGGGTTCAACAAAGTGAATGTTCTTTAAATAATTGCTTCAGCTGAAGAAAAAAAAAAAAAAGGAAATCTCCAGTGGCTAAAAGCAAAGAAGGTTCAGGAAGCCAATGCTGTGAGTTGTCACTGAATTTGTGGCTGATTCTGATAATACAGAACCTTGATTCAGTTGCATGAGGAATAAGAGACTCAATTGGGCATCCTAGTTTTAAAATCCATGCCTTTGGAATATAAAAAGCATGGATTTTAAAACTGGGATGCCCAACTGATTCTATGACGTTCAAAATGTGTTACCTCGATGAAAGAAAAGAAAGAATACAAGTACCTGCTTACAAGGGATAGGTATCAGATTCTATATAAACCAGGGAGAAGACATTCAGCTAAAATTTTAAATAAATGGCCCAAATCTAAATTTGGGCTAATTTAAGAGCTTTTCACCACTGGGAGCCACATACACCAAAGACATTTGTGCCCACTTGCAAGTTTTTCATCAGACTTGTCCTGGGCATTCATAAGAAAGACTGAGAATATGGTGAGAAACCTGAGAATGCATCCATCCATCATTGTGCCAGCTTTGGGAAGGGGAACATCAGCCACTACAGAAATGGCAGAAAGGCTGTTATAGACTGCCTGTTTGTGCCTACACCTTCCCATATGATGTTATTAGGAGGTAGAGTCTTTGGGAGGCAATCAGGTCATGATGACAGAGACTTGATGATAAGATTAGTGCCCTCAAAGAAAGAGACTGTAAAGGGCTTGCTTCCTCTCTTTTCACTGTGAGAGAATAAAAGGTAGACACCTGCAAACCAGGAAGAATGCTCTTACCAAACACCAGACCTGCTGGCACTTTGATCTTGGACTTCCCAGCCTCCGGAACTGTGAGAAATAAATGCTTGTTGCTTAAGCCACCCAATCTACAGTATTCTATTATAGCAGCTTAAACTGATTAAGACAAAGACCCACACACATTCTTTTCTCCCATCTCTCCTATGGTGCAAAAGCTTTAAGACTCTGAGAGGGGAGCAGATACTTTGTCACTCCAAGCAACAGGGGAAGATTCTTTACAATTGGATGAAAGAAATAGAATAAATATCCCTCTATCCCAAAGAAAGAAGCAAGAAAACACCCTGGCCCAGATATTTAGAGAGCCTCTGCCACTGAGAAAGGGGCAGGATCACTGAGAAGACCCTTAATCTGGGGACAGATCATCTGCCCAATACTAAGGCTGAACTAGAACAACAGAAGACACCCCTACCCTCCGTCACGAGGCTAACAAGTGTAGAGTAAATAAATAAAAGCAATCTACTGCTGGGAGAGAGAGGCAAGTACATAGATAAAGACTCTCTGAGTGCAGGTAGAAAGAAAAAACTTTAAGTTGAAGATAGAATCATAAATTGAGGAAAGTCCTCTGATAAAGCATTCGTCACATTAAGCACAAGGTAATTCTAGAACTGAGACAATGGTGCACTGACAATAACCACAGCAATAGGAAAATCCAAACCTAGTTTAAGTTATAACTATATTGATTCAACCTCTCACACTGGAAGCATAGCAAAAATAAATAAATAAACAAATAAATAAACATAAGTAAATAAAGGCATGTCTACTTCTAGGCATAAAATAAATGATTTATTTTTTATTATAATATGAATGATAATATAGAATACTATATATTAGTATACTATATATACTTATATACTGTAATATTTATTATTTATCTCAGTTTCTACAGTTCTGCTAAAGATAACAGGCTTTCTAATAAAAATTACATGATACATATGCATACACACAAAAGGAAAAACAGTTCACTGTAAAGACAAAATTATTAACAGAACCAAATTCAGATATAAATCAGAAAGTTTAAAATTCAATAATAATATCAAAGTTTCCATCGTATGGTAAGTCTAAGTAGAAGAATATAATAAACATAATAGTAAAATCAATGAAATTGAGTACAGAAAACAATGCAGGAAAATCAATAACACCAACAGTTGGTTCTTTTGTAAAGATTAGCTAAATTAACAATCTTTGGCCCAACTGACCAACTTCAAATTCACTAATCAAGAAAAGACAAAAGACTCAAATTAGAAATATCAGAAATTAAAGAAGTAACATCAGGACAAATATTACAAGCACCAGAAAGATAGTAAAGAAATACTAAGAACAATTATATGCCCATAAATTGAACAAGTTGGATTAACAGATGAACAGATTCCTTACAAAGCTCAAATGGTGAAAACTCAGCCAAAACAAAGAGATAACTGGAATTGCTCTATAGCTATTAAAGAAATCTATTTTGCTATGAAAAACTTTCCAACAAACAAAACTCCAGGCCTGGATGGCTTTACTGGTAGATTCTACCAAATATTTAAAGAAGAAATAACATCAATAATATCAAGCTTTTCCAGAATGTTAAACAAGAAAGAATATTTTCCATTTTTTTTCTTAACAGCAGAATTACCTTGATGTGAAAAAAGACACAGTAAGTCTCAACAATAAACCAGATGCAATCCAGCTCTATATAAATATAAATATATATAAAGCATAACACATTATGACCAATTGGAGTTTATTCCTTAGATACAAAGATGGTTCAACACACAAAATCAGTTCATATAGCCAGGTACAATAGTGCCTATAGTCTCAGCTACTTGGGAGGCTGAAATGGGAGGGTCAATTGAGCCCAGGAGTCCAGCCTGGGCAACATAACACGACCCTGACTCTGAAAAAAATTTTAAAAATTGTTCAATGCATAACATTCATATATGAAAAACTGAAAACCATGCTCCCTGGAGAAAGACTGAAAGCTGTTCCTCTCAGATCAGAAACAAGTAAAGGATACCACTTTTTACCACTTTTATTCAACATAGTACTAGAAGACCTAGCTAGAGTAATTAGGCAAGAAAAAGGAATAAAAGGCATCCAAATTGGAAAGGAAGAAGTAAAATTATCTCTATTTGCAGATGATATGATCTTTTATGTAGAAAACCCTAAATATTTCACACACAAACATCTGTTAGAACTAATAAAGTTGACAAGGTAGCAGAATACAAAGTCAACACACAAAAATTGGTTGCATTTCCATAAACTATTAATGAACAATTCAGAAAAAAATTAACAAAACAACTACATATATAACAGCATCAAAGAGAATAAAATACTTAAGAATTAACCAAGGAGATAAAGGTCTTGTGTACTGTAAACAACAATAACAAAAAGAATTGCTGCAGGAAATTAAAGAAAACATAAATAAGTGGAAAAACACCCAGTGTTCAAGTATTGGAAAACTTGAAATTGTTAAGATGTAAATACTACCAAAAGCAATGTATAGAGTTACTGCAATCCCTATCAAAATCCCAATGACATATTTTTTCACAAATAGAAAAACCCATCCTAAAATTCGGATGGAATCTCAAGGGACTCACTAATCAAAACAGTTCTGAGAAAGAACAAAACTGGAGGCATCACATTTCCTGATTTAAAAACTTGCTACAAAGTTACAGTAATCAAAACCATGATTCTGGCATGAAGACAGACATATAGAACAGTGGAATAGCACAGACAGTCCAGACATAAACCTTCACACATATGATCAGATTATTTTTGACAAAAATACCAAAACCATTCAATGGGGGAAAAGATAGTCTGTTCAACAATTGATGCTGGGTACACTGGATGTCCACATAACAAATGAAATTAGATGCTTATCCAACACCATGTAAAAAATAACTCAAAACAAATTTGTGCCCTAAGTGCATGACCTAAAACTATAAAATTGTTGGAAGGAAATATAGGGCAAAAGCTTCACAGCATTGAATTTGGGAATGATTTCTTGCATATAACATTAAAGCACAGGTCACAACAACTAAAAAGACAAATTAGTCTTCAGGAAAATTTAAAAATTGTGTGCATCAAAAGACAGTATGAACAGAGTAAAAAATCAAACCACAGAATTGGGGAAAATATTTGGAAATCATGTATTTGACAAGCTATTATTATCTAGAATATATAGAACTCCTAAAATTCAACAACTCAAACCAAACAACTTGATTAAAAACAGGCAAAGGATTTGAATGAACATTTCTCCAAATAAGATATACAAATGGCCAATAAGTATATTTAAAAAATGCTCAACATCACTGATCACTAGGGAAATACAAATCAAAACTATAATGATAGCCCCTCACACCCATTAGGATGGTTAGTATTAGAAAAACAAAATGACAACAAGAACAATAAAAAAAAAACAAAACAGGAAACAAGTCTTGTCTATGATGCAGAGTAATTGGATCCCTTATGCACCATTGGTGCAAGTGTAAAACGGCACAGCCACTGTGAAAGATAGTACAGCTGTTCCTGAAAAACTTTAAAATAATATGAATAAGACCTAGTATTTGATAGCACGACAGGGTGACTATAGTCAATAGTAATTTTAATTGCACATTTTAAAATAACTAAGAGTGTAATAGCACAAAGGATATATGATTGAGGGGATGAATACCCCATTTTCCATAATGTGATTATTGCTTATTACATGCCTCTATCAAAGTGTCAAATATACCACATAAATACATACACCTACTATGTACCCACAAAAAAATTTTTAAGAAAATAAAAAAATTAAATACAATTACCATATGATCCAACAATTTCACCTGTGAGTGGAACCTGAAAGAATTAACAGCAGGGTCTTGAGACATTTGTATGACCATGACCATAGAAGCATTATTCACAGAACTAAAATGTGGATGTAATCTGACTGTCCACTGATGGAAGAATGAAGAAGCAAAATGTGGTATATACATATAATGGAATATTATTCAGCCTTAAAAAGTAAAGAAATTCTGACATAATGCTACAACATGGATAAACCTGGAGGACATTAGGCTAAGCGAAATAAGACAGTCACAAGGAAAAAAAATACTATATGATTCCTCTTATATGGGGGTATTTAGAGCAGTCAAAATTACAGAAACAGAAAGTTGAATGGTGGTTGCTAGGGTCTAAGGGAAGGCAGGATTAGGGGAGAAGGTAGGGAGTTATTGTTTAATAGACTAGAATTTCAATTTTGCAAGATGAAGTTTCACAGATGGATGGTGGTAATCATTGTGCAACAATGTGAATGTACTTAATTCTACTGAATAGTACACTTAAAATGGTTAGTCAATTTCATCTTGTGCATATGGTACCACGATAAAAAAAAAATGGGGAGAAAACCAATCAACACAATTCACCTATCAACAACTTGAAGAAAACAAGAATATGATAATCTCAAACATGGAACAAGTATTTGACAAAATTCAACATAAATTTCCGATAAGCGCTCTCAGCAAATTGGGAATAGAAGGAGCTTCCCAGACTTGGTTAAAGGGTATCTACCAATAATCCTATAGCTAACACCATTTGTAATGGTGAAAATTGAATGTTTTCTCCCTAAGATTGTGAAAAATGCAAGGATGTCTGCTATTGCCATTCGTATTCATCTTTATAGTGGAGGCCACAGGCAGTGCAACTGTCTTGGATAACAATCAAAAGAATAATATATTATTAAAAATTAATAGAGAAAAATAATTATTAATAAAAATTACCAATCTCAAAAACAGAATGAGAAGAGTTTATCTCTAGATGGGAGTGGAGACAGTGGTGGGCAGGAGGCAGAAGATTATGAATAAATGTGTTGTTTGCTCTTTTTTTGTTTTAAAATGAAAAGACACTAAAGCTTGTTTTCATACTGGGGGTAAAAATCTAGTACAAAAAAAGGAGTCAATGTAATGAGGAGAGAGAACTAAAGTAAAATTCCTCGAGCTGGTGAGAGGAAATGCAATCCAGGGCACAGAGAGGGATAACATTTGACAGTGAGAAAGGCTCTTCCTCAGAGTCTACTTACCCATTAGGCTCAGTAGGAACAGTTTTAAGGCCTCCAGATGCTTTTAGGGCTCATGAAAATGTTTTCATCAATTTTAAAATCAGAAGTCATAATGTCGTGCTCTTCTCTGTGGAATCCCAGCAACACTAGTATGTCAGCAGAAACAGGTTAGTTGTCAGATTTAGTGGTGGGAATAGGAGAGTGTTCCCATCTAAGTACTTTTATACTCTCTATAAAATATGAGCTGATCTTGGTGCACTAATGGCTGAGTACCTCGGCAGAAACTGAAATAATTAGAAAAGTAAAAAATATACACAGAATATCTGAGAATAGAGTAGTGAGCATGAAAGGGAAACATAGAATGCTAAGTTGAGTTAGCTGTTCATTTGAGATCAGAGATCAAATATATATACAGCAATATCTTTCTGCTGGGCTGTGTGATTTACCCCATAAAAAATAAGTTTGGTTTACCTAGTATCTGAGTTGTGCTAGTCAATTGCTACCCAAGGAAAGAAGAAAAAGAACAAAAGTAAATCTCTCGCTCTCTCTCCTTGGTCTTAGTATCTCTTTTTCTCTCATACATAAATATATCCTAAATGAAAGCAATTTTTACTTTAAGCTTTAGGATTGTTTGAAACTTTTATAATAAGTATTTCTCAAATGAAGAAAATGCAGCTCTATAGTTGGTTTACAGAATTATAAAGCATGTGGGTTTGATAAGATATAGACAGGACAAAAATCCTAACTACTCTACTTACCAGCTGTGCAACCTTAGACTTAGAGATACTTAACCTCTCTGACTCTTTAGTTTTACTTTTCTGCAGAAAGAAAAAAATAATAACATCTAATGTATAATAATTTTGGTAAATATTTGTTTAAATGATGTACAAAGAAAAATTTAGTGCATATATAGTATATATAGTATATATACACTAAATACATATACTATATATGCATTAAATTATTCTATATACACATATATATGTAGTGTATATGTATTTAATCTAATATATAAATTAATATACAAAATTATTCTATATATTTTATATTTTATATACAGATATATAATATATAAAAATAAAATATAAGTATAAAAATGTATATATTTATATGGTTCCTGAATATAACTGTTGCCATTATTAATTGATGGAAAAACTCTTGTCAACAAAAGTAATTAACAAAAATTAAGCCAAAATCAAATCTTTTTTTTTCTCATGAGGCCAGGAAAGGTACAGAAATAAATCTTTAAAAATGTTTTATGTGGTCCTAAAAGTAACCATGAAGAAAGGCATACAGCTCTTTTTTAAAATGCACCAATAAAATTATGTTCTTAGAAAACTATACACTTATTCTTTCATTCGATTGTTCATTTATTTAACACAAAAGTATTTATCTAACACATGCCCTATGCTCAGCATTTAACTAAACACTGTGATAAAGTGGCAAATCATGTAGGCTTCTGAAGCTCTTCATGTCCTTCTGCCATTTTTTGACTTTCCATTGAGTTTAACTCTACCTGACTCTTAAAAGTTTCAGATGCAAAGAACAAATTATTAACCCATCTTCAGTTCTCAACTCTGCCCTTCTTTAAGATACTATCTTACCTATTTTAAGAACAGGTAACTGCTAATTGACATTGACTTTTCTGCATGACTTATTTTCCTCTGTTATAGAATATGGTATTTGCCTGATATTTCTTCATAATTAAGCCCTGACTTCTGAATCTCTGTGCCCCACCCCACCCAGGGTGGGTATATGACAAATACATTCCTTAACCGAGTTTATCAGAGATAGCAACATATCAGAGCTATCTCAGCCTAGCTGTCTATAGAAATGCCTGCACTAAGTTATGATTCAGTGTTATGAACTGGGTTGCTATCAAAGGCTGATATAAGAAATGGCCATTTAAAAATGTTACTCTATTTTCTGTAAAATGTGAGTTGAAGACATTATCCATTATTGTTACTCAACAGCCACACCATAAATTTCCTCTAGAATTTAGGGACAGGAAAGTATTTGTCTCACTAGATAAACTTTTATGTTTTCTGTAATCTGACAAAAGTAGTATATAGCACACTAGTTAAGATGATGGCTTTGGAGTCAGATAGATTTGGGTTTGAGGCCTAGTCCTAACTTTTTCTGACTAGGGAAATCATGTGGTTCTTTTAAGTCTTGCTTTTTCATTTGTAAAAATGAGACCCTGTTTTCATTTATGTTGTTTTTTGGTGGTAGGGGGAATTCAATGAGACTAGACATGCAATACATTTTATAATATCTTGTATACAGTGAATTCAAGTTATATTACCTTTTATGTTTACTATCAGTATATAGCTCCATACAATTTTCCTCCCGCCTTAATTTTCACATCTAAGTTTTCTGCTGAATTACACTTATAATCTTGCCCAAAATTTTGGGTACAATAATTTTTTTCATTTCCTCTTCTAAATCTTTTAAATGATTTCTTATTTATATGCATCTTTCTAAACATATTCAGTATTAAAGACGACAAGTATTTTTTATGTTTATGGGTATAAAAATATCTAAAGAATAGAAAATCCTCAAAGATATCCTATTTTGTATAAAAATTAAGATGTAATTTTACATGTTATTTCAAACAAATGAAAACAATTATGTTTAATAATACATGACATATAAATAACTAAAAAATGTTAGATTCCTGTTTTGAATCTTATGTGTATGTATATGTGTGCGTGTGTGTTATGTCATATATGCATATGTGTGTGCGTATATATATATACATATATAATATATATAATTTGAAGCTCTCCCCCAAATATAGAATGTCTTAGTTGAATACCTAAAAATCTCAAAATAATTTTTTTTTCTAAAAGAACAATATAAAAAAGGGTCAATGCCACATAGGTTTAAAAATCTGCAGTTTACCAGCCAAATTTTCTAAAAGCAAATATTAAAATGTAAAACAGACACTTAAAAAAGATTTACAATAAGACAAATGTATATGTATAATAGTTACTACAAAACATTTTTTAAAAATAAATAAAAGGGATTATTTCCAACCAATAAAAAATGGGATTCTTCATATGAAAAGGGTACAAATAATGATAAACAGACAACTTACATAAGAAATAAAGCAAACAGGCAAAATATGAACAATGTCAACTTTGACAGCAGTAAAATATGCAAATCAATAGAAATTTTTAGAACACCAAATTGGCAAAGTTTTAAAAGTTATTGCACCTGTTATGTATACTGAAATAGTTATTTTCACATACTGTTGCTAAGGGTTTAAATTACTAAAAGTTGTCTGAAAAGAAATGTAGTACTAAGTATCAAAAACTTCAAAAGCATTTCTATCTTTAATCCAGTAGCTCCTAATTGGCTTTTAATTCAATAATTAATTCCACATTTAAGATTTCACTCTAAGAATATTATCAGAATTTGATGCAAAAATACATTAATGTGAAATTATGAGCAATGTAAATTTAAAGACAATCAAATTATCTAATAATAAATGCAAAAATGGTAAAATATAGCATGTATGCTCATCAGTTTTCATATTATTTGGTCATTCAAATTATAGATATTTAAATAGTTGATAATATGAAAAAATATTCATGACATATTAAATGAGAAATAGAATAAAACATTAAAATTTATACTATGACACCTCTTACATATATAAATATGTAGTATATTTACACTTCATTATAATATGTACACATAATAATATACACATTTTAAATTACATATAATTAATAATATATTTTAAATTATATATTAAAAGTAAATAAATATATACAAATATATAGCTGATATATATATACCCATATGTATATATCAGAGGATTTCTGATAAAACTCATTCAGAACTGACAATCAAGTAATCAAGAATGTTAATTCAAATGACAACTCAAAAAAAAAAAAAATGATAGGAATTCTGCTTCTTGCCAAGATGGCCAGTTAGCACAGGATGATGGTTCTCTTCCCAGACCACCTGGAGACAACCTATAAAAGAGTAAGGGGACTGGATGCGGTGGCTCACGCCTGCAACCCCAGCAGTTTGGGAAGCCAAGGCAGGTGGATCACGAGGTCAAGAGTTCAAGGTCCCCCAGCCAACATGGCAAAATCCAGCCCCTACTAAAAGTACAAAAATTAGCCGAGCATGGTGGCATGCGCCTGTAATCCCAGCTACTCGGGAGGCTGAGGCAGGAGAATCTCTTGAACCAGAGACGTTGCAGTGAGTCGAGACTCCATCTCAAAAAAAAAAAAAGTTTAAGGGAAAAGTGCACTTTATAGTTATTAAAAATATAAGGTAAATCTGGGGAAACCAAAGTTATCATGAATTGTGTGACACTGTTCGTGGTGGTGGCCTGGTGCGAAGGCAGCCAGAGTTGGCTTTTCTCAGTTGTACTGTAAAAATAATTCATACACAGAAGAATGAATAAAGCCACCAGCTTAAATTAGTGAAAAGAGAATATCAAATAAACACCACCCACGTCAAAAAATAGAAGTCCTGCCGTATGCTAGAAGCCTGAACACACCTTTTTCCAATCAAAGGTTTTCTCTTCTGCTCATTTCACCCATACAATCTAACCACCATTGTTTAACTTTCAGTTATCAACCTTTGCTATTCTGAGTAGTGTTATAAACTCTATGCCCCCAAAACACTAAATTTTTTGTTTAAATTTTGAATATATTGTTAAATAATGAGTTTGCTCTGGTCCTTTTTATGCTTAGAGATTGCTTTCCATTGACTGGGCACGGTGGCTCACGCCTGTAATCCCAGTACTTTGGGAGGCTGAGGCAGGTGAATCACCTGAGCTCTGGAGTTGAAGACCAGCTGACCAACATGGTGAAACCTTATCTCTACTAAAGATACAAAAAATTAGCTGACCGTGGTGGCACATGCCTGTAATCCCATCTACTTGGGAGACTGAGGTAGGAGAACGCTTGAACCCAGCAGGTGGAGGTTGCAGTGAGTGGAGATCCTGACATTGCACTCCAGCCTGGGCAAAAAGAGCAAAATTCTCTCTCGAAAAATATTTTTAAAAAATTAAAAAAAGAAAGAAAGAGAAAGAAAAGGGAAGAAGTTGTTTTCAGTTATACACCCTCAAAAATTTTACTGCTTCAGGTTTTTTATTCACTCCTATAATCATTCATTCGTTTTTAATGGACTTATATAACTATGGTTAAATGCGATAAAATAAATCACTTTTAAATGTATATGTGGAAGGTATATACTCATGCAATTACCTCCAAAATCAAGATGTTAGAACATTTCCATCACCTTGTAAAAGTTTCTTTGTGCGTTTTTCAGTCAATTTCCTCCCTACTCTAATTCGTGGACCAAAGAAACCACTAATTTGCTTTCTGTCACAATATAGTGCGTTTGATGTTTTCAGAGTTTTATATAGATGGAACTATACCATGTTGACTTTTTTTGTATCTGACTTCTTTTTTTTTTTTTTTTTTCTTTTTTTGAGACTGAGTGTTGCTCTGTTGCCCAGCAGGCCGGAGTGCAGTGATGCGATCTCGGCTCACTGCAAGCTCCGCCTCCCGGATTCACGCCATTCTCCTGACTCAGTCTCCTGAGTAGCTGGGACTACAGACGCCCGCCACCAAGTCCGGCTACTTTTTTGTATTTTTAGTAGAGACCCCGTTTCACCGTGTCAGCCAGGATAGTCTTTGATCTCCTGACTTCATGATCCACCAGTCTCGGCCTCCCAAAGTGCTGGAATTACAGGCGTGAGGCACCGCGCCCGGCCGTATCTGTCATTTTTATCTAAGTATATTTATAAGATGCATACATGTTTTTGCCAGCATCAGTAACTTGTTACTTTTTATTGTATTGATACATTGTATAGGTATACCAAAATTATTAATCCATTTCACTGTTGAACATTTATGATATTTACAGTTTTCAGTTATTATAAATAATTCTGCTATGAACATTTATGTTTGCTCTTTATCCTTAACAACATATTTTGTTTTGAAGTCAGCTTTGTGATGTCAACATAACCAATCTATCTTTTCATATGCTTGATATTTTCATAGTATATATTGTTACATCATTTTCCTTTGAATATATTTCCTTCTTTATATATGAAATTAATTTATCATAGACTACAAATATTTGGTTTGTGTTCTTATCCAGTCTGATAATCTGTCTTTTAATTGGTGTGTTAAGACTGTTTACATTTAATGTCATCATTGACATCGTTAAGTTTAAATCTACTATTTTGACACTTGTTTTCTATTTGTTCCATATGTTCTCTAATCCTCTCTCTCTTTTTTTCTTTTTTTCTCCTTTGTGGATCAAATATTTTTCAACATCCCATTTTATCTCTACTATTGGCTATTTGGCCAAGACTCCTTTTATTATTCTATTAAGGTTTTCTTGAGGGCTTGTAATATGTATCTTTAGCTAAACCAAACCTACCTTCAAATAATATCATAGCATTTCACATGTAATATAATATATTTTACTTCTACATATGTTAGACCACAATATTATTCATGTTTTTGCTTTAGTCAATTAGATTTTACAGAAATTTTAAAATGCAAAAAGTTTTCCTTTATTCCTGTATGTACATTCAAGTTTCCTTCTGGTATTATGAAGAACTCTTTTGACATTTCTTGTAGTGAGGGCATATTGCAGTAAATTCTCACATAGTGTTTTGCTGGAAAAAAAAATTTAATTCACTCTTGTTTTTTTGTTTGTTTGCTTGTTTTTTTGAGATGGAGTCTCGCTCTGTCACCCAGGCTGGAGTGCAGTGGCGCAATCTCGGCTTACGGCGAGCTCTGCCTCCCGGTTTCACGCCATTCTCCTGCCTCAGCCTCCCCAGTGGCTGGGACTACAGGCGCCCGCCACCACGCCCGGCTAATTTTTTTGTATTTTTAGCAGAGACGGGGTTTCACCGTGTTCACCAGGATGATCTTGATCTCCTGACCTCGTGATCCGCCCGCCTCAGCCTCCCAAAGTGCTGGGATTACAGGCATGAGCCACTGTGCCCGGCCTCACTCTTGTGTTTGAAATACATTTTCTCTAGTAAAAATTCTAAGTATTTCCCCACCTTTTAGCACTTTAAATATGTTATTCCTTTGTTTCTTGATTTGCATAGTTTCTGAAGAGAAATCTACAGTCATTCTCATTTTTGGTCCTTTGCGTGTAGTATGCCTTTTCTCGTCTAGTTGCTATAAGTAATTTTTTTTATTACTAGTAGTCATCCATTTGATTATGATCTATTCTGACATGGATTTTGTGAGTGTGGATTCATGGGTATATTTTGTTCTCATCTTTTTTCCAGATCTAACTTTTTCAAATATTTTTTCCTTTCCCACAATTTTTCCTCTGTTCTAGAATTTCAGTTACATGTCTATCACTTTATGTTTCTTCACTGATTACTCAGATTCCAATCAGTCTTTTGCAGTGTTTGTTTTTTTCTTCTTCATTTTGTATTGATTGTATTACTATATCTTCAAGTCAGTATCTTCTTCTATAGCATCTAATCTGCTCCCAATTGTATCCAAAAAACATTGATATCTTTACTGTGCTGTGTCTCCTAACCCATGAAAATTATGTCTCCTCATTTATTTAGGTATTTTATTTCTGTCCTCAGCATTTTATAATTTTCAGCATACAAACCCTCTAGATGTTGACTGTATACACCTAAGGTTATACTTTTGAGGGGAACTATTGCAAATTCTGTTTTATTATTTATTTATACCTTTTATTTATTTATTTATTTATTTATTTTGAGGCAGAGTCTCACTCTGTCTGCCAAGCTGGAATACAGTGGCGTGATCTCAGCTTGCTGTAACCTCCACTTCCCAGGTTCAAGTGATTCTTCTGCCTCAGTCACCAGAGTAGCTGGGATTACAGGCATGTGCCACCATGCCCAGCTAATTTTTGTATTTCTAGTAGAGACAGGCTTCATCATGTTGGCCAGGCTAGTCTCGAACCCTCCCGATTTGGCCTCCTGAAGTGCTGGAATTACAAATGTGAGCCACCATGCCCAGCCTAAACATTTGTTTTCTATTGCCCATTGCTAGAAAGAATAATTATAACATGCAGATTTTTCATGGCACCCACACATTGTCAGGTATATACCCCAAAGAAAATAACTTATTCTACCAAAAAAGCACAGAGACACAGGCACTCTCGTGTTCATCGCAGCACTATTCACAATAGCAAAGTCATGTAATCAACCTGGGCGACCATCCATGGGGAAGTGGATAAAGAATATGTGGTACAGAATCAATTTATTCCTGTGAATTTCAGCTATTTGTGCGGTACATATACACAAATACATATACACCAATACTACACATCCATAAAAAAGAATGAAATTTGGTCCTTTGCAGCAACAAGGATGCAGCTGGAAGCCAAGTCATTATCCTCAGTGAATTAATTCAGGAACTGAGAACCAAATACTGCATGTTCTCACTTACAAGTGTGAACTAAACGTTAGGTACACCTGGACACAATGATGGGAACAATTGGCACCGGTAACTATTACAGAAGGAAGGGATAGAACAGGTTTAAGAGTTGAGAAACTACCTATTGGGTACTAAGCTCAGTGCCGAGGTGATGGGGTCAATCACACTCCAGACCTCAGCATTATACGGTATGCCAGTTTAACAAACCTGCACGTGTGCCCCTAAATCTAACATAAAAGCTGGAAAAAGAAGAATTATAATTGATTTCATGTGTTTATTCTGTATCTTGTGACATTAAAAACTCACTTATTAGTAGTGGGAGTTTTGTTTTGCAGTCTCCTTGGAATTCTATAAATGTACAATCTTCTTGTTTGTGAATAGGGAGACTTTTATTTATTTTTTTCCAATACATATGCTATTTCTTTCTTTCTTTTTCCTTATTGCACTGGCTGAACAGGAGCAGAGATAATGGATGTCCTTGTCTTCTTCTGTAAGCAAACTAGCACTAAGTGATCTGAAGGGAAAAGAGTTCAGTATTTCACCATTAGGTATTGTGTTAGCTTTAGGGTGTTTTGTACATGCCCTTTACGATGCTTAGAAAGTATCTTTCCAGTCTAGGATTTCAAAGATTGTAATTATGAGGGAATGTTGGAATTTGTCAAATGAATTTTCTTTATCAATTAATATGATCATGTTTTCTCAAGATAGTGAGTTATCTTGATTGATTTTCAAAAACTGAATTGTCCTTACATTCATGGGATAAAACCCATTGAGCATAGTATGATTTCTCCAGAGAGAATTTGTTATATTCTGCCTAGTTTTTCAGAATGCCATAAGTATGGCATTGTTTCCTGTTAATTTCTCAGTCAAGAATTTTCTGGGTCCGAAAATGAAGGATGTAGATAATATAATGTTGAATCTCAAACCTGTGCGTGAGTTGAAATCTGGCTTGTGGTTAACATTTCTCAAGACAATTTTTTTTTTTACGTAGACCTCAAGGAAAGATAGAAATTTTTTTGTCTTCTTTGTTGGTGGGTTTGATTTTGCTATTCGACCCTTTTACTGAGGTTGAAATGTATCAAAATTCCACTTTATACAGATAAGTCAACTCCAACTGTCACTTTACTTAAAACCAAAGACTTGTGTCCTATTCTGCCTAGCACATAAAATGAAAACCTCTTGCTTTAGAGGTTACAAAATGCTCTCAAGAGTTTTGCCACTCCAGAATGAATTTATTCCTCTGGATTTCGGCTGTTCAATTATTATGTGGTACATATACACAAATACATATACACAAATTCAGGTCTGTGTGTGTACACATGCATGCTTTGTTTTGTTTTCTTTTGTTGTTCCATAATTTATTGAGCCCTTAGGTATTTTATAGCTTTATTTTATTTTATTTGTTTGGGGGAGCTTTTCAGAATATTTAATGAAATATATGACAAAAATGGGAGTCTCTATTACTTTAATATTCATTTTAAAAACAATAACATTGATTTATTTTCCATTTATCTTAAGGTTTCATAATTTGCTGTGTTATTACCATCTTGCCTGCAGTTTTTGGGTTTTTTGTTTGTTTGTTTTAGTAAAGAGTCAATGGAAATTTGTAGACATGTGTGGAAAAAGCAGGTTCCCGTAGCAGTACTAGGATAAAATGTCAATTATTTGAGATTATGGCTTACCAAAGTACAGGCAAAACAAGGCTGCATCCAGTGTAGCGGCTCTTGTCTTAGAGTGCTAGTTATTAAAAGGAACAAAACAAAACAAAAACACACAAAAATGGAAAACAAAACAAAGCAAAATTCCCACCAAAATCATATGGTGAAGAGTTTATGAGAAACCACCAAAGATTCCTGAAACCCTGTGATGTTTCTTTTGTGTCCAGAAATGCCCACTGGAGCCTGGCAACTCTCATGAGTCTGACCATTCTCTACATCTTCATTTTTCAAATATACACTTGTTTTCTATTTCATGTCATTTCCTCAGGGTTCTGCTGTGTCTTAATGAGTTTTAATAAGATGGAATAATACATGCTATTGTGTTTGGGCAGCAAATGGTTTACCCTGGAAATATAATGTCTTAAATTAATTAAAATGCATGTCTCCACAAAGCCCTGAAGGAACAACGTTAATGGTGGAAATTTCATACATCATGTCAGCCTCATGGAGATCTATTTTTCATTGTGAGGGAATTTAGCATCCTTCAAATTTTGCTAGCACAGAATGGAAGATAAAGGCATGTTTCTACTCTGTAGCCTGAGTACCCAGTTGATTTATAAGATAATATTTTTCTAAAAGTGGAGAAAATTTATCATACACAATGGAATTTAATTGCTTTTAATTTGGGAACATGCTGAAGATAATATAGACTACATGAGAATGAAAATAACAATTAAAAATAAAGTTCAGTGCAGGGAGAGGTTTCTGTTAAAACTTCATTTAATATTTATATTTTCTTAAAACTGTGTTATACATTAAGTACTTAATTTTGAAAATATCTTTTTATTTATTTTTGTATTTTTTAATTATTGATTAAAATGTTTTTGAATAAGTAATACATTTGCATGGTTCAAATTCAAGACTATATGAGAGACGGAGTTAAGAATTAACATATTCTGCAATCAGATATTCTAACCACGAGTATAACAGTGTTTATCCAGTACTTTAGAGGGCACATTAAGTTAAAAACAAAAAGCCTTCTTTAATACAGAAATATTCAGAATAACAGAAACAAAATTCATAAAAATCTCTGCATTAAATTTTTAGCACTGAAT
This sequence comes from Colobus angolensis palliatus, assembly GCF_000951035.1. NCBI lineage: Eukaryota > Metazoa > Chordata > Mammalia > Primates > Cercopithecidae > Colobus > Colobus angolensis. Next base: position 5,028,577 of record NW_012115466.1, read on the forward strand.
AATGTTGGACTGAGTAGCTAAAAATTTTTTGTATTTAGGATTAAATTGTTCTACAATTACATAGATACTCAACTTTCACTTGCACAAGGATACTTTGGGAAGAAATAGAAAGTTATTAGTAGAAACTGAACTGCTCACAAAGAGAAAACTGTCCAAGAGAGAAATACACCTGGGCTGTTCCAGAAGAAACATTTCTCCTGTTCTCTTATGGTTAAGGATTTTTGCCAGTTCTTCCTCATTGAGGAGGAATTAGAAATTTTAATCTACGTATCATCAAACAACATACACACCCATCATCTCACCAACCCACCCCGCCCCCTCAGGCATATATATTTGAAGTTGAGAAAAAAATACCTGGACATGTGGTTCTACCTGACTACTGCAAGTTCAAAACAGGCTTTTCAGTTAAGGGGCACCCTTTCCAGAAGGTTCTCCATTAAAACTAATTTCTTACAGTATATAGCATGCTACTAAGCATAAGCTGTTACATTATCTGCAGCATGACATTGATGCTTGTACAATTTACTATAATATAAATAATTCTTTGACAGTTTATATATCCATATAAGCAGTATTATAGAGAAGATAATAGAATCTTGAAACATTAGAGCAGGAAGAAACCTTAGAGATAATTGCAACAACTGCTAAACTCAAGTAACACTTACTATGTGACGGACATTGTTCTATGTTTTTTAATTATATTAACTTAATTGATCTCAACAACAAAACAACTGGCAGATATTGTTATTTCCAATGTATAGAGATTAAAATTGAGGCACAGAAAGTTTAAGTGACTTGCCCTAGGTTACACAGCTTAATAATTTTTGAGTTGGGGTTTGAAACTGGCTCCAGAATCTGTGTTCTTAACCGCAATAAGTCTGAGGATCATTCCCAAGCAAATAAAGCTAGAAAGTACCACAATAAATGTAAAAATACTGGATTGCAATCACATACAAAATTTTTGACTATTGGAAGGAATTTGCCATCCATAGTCTTAGTTTTTGGTTATTGCAATGTGACTGCACTTAAGATAAATAGATTTGACTGTCCCTCTTGATTAGTCTAAGCAATTATATACTTTATCTTAAAAAAAAACTATAAAAGTCTATTAACTCAATATAGAATAATGGGATTCATTTTTTTAAGGAAAGATAAAGACTTGAGCCTGCCACTCTTAAACCTCAATGAATATTTAAAACTTAAAACTATTTTCACTTAATACAAAATGATTTTATTAGAAATAATTGAAGTAATTACTCCCAAATTAATCTATGCTTCCTACTGCTTCATATTTCTAACTTTTTTCTTTTGAGCTTTTATGTTTCAAGTGTAAAGTACTTTGAGACTTTTTTGTAAAAGATGCTTTTAAAAATTCACACTGTCAAAGTGTTACTGTAAAACTCAGTTATATCAGGCCACAGTACATATTAAAATGTTGATGTGACTCATCTTGGATTCCCTATGTTGCTTATATGACCCAAATCACAGATATAAATGGCTTTAAACTAGATAACAAGAGATTGCCACTCTCTCGGTAAAATGACTTTGGATGAATAAATAAGTTTCCAGATTTTTATTTATTCCTAACTTGAAGAGAATCTCTCTTTCTCCATTTAAGATTGATAACATGCATGGTGCTCTGGGTAACTAAGTGATGCTAAAATCTGAAAGAATGTCCTCAACCACCAGAATGCAGATGCTACCTAGAATTCTCGAAACATAAAACAGGAATCATAAATCAGTTTCTGGTCTTAAACACATGGAAGTGTCTGTTTCTAAATATGATTATTTTTTCCTCAAGCATTTCATTAAAGTGCTTAGTAAATTTTAACTGGCTTCTGACCATTTTTTGAAAGAGAGAAGGTTTGCAATGTTTGAGGAAAAAATGTATTGTTTTATAATTTACTATATATAAAAACATGTAATTTTCTTATATTGGTGCATATGTATGAATCACAGGAGTCATATGTAGCAGAGTGTCCTTGTCACTTCCCAATATCCATTTCATATCTCCATCCATATTAACAGAATATTTAGCTAGGCACACGGCTACTTCGAATAAAACTACATTTCTCAGCCTCCATTGCAATTAATTGGGGTGTTGTGACTATATTTGGCTAATAGGAAGAGAAGAGATGTGATGCGATGAGAATGTGAGAAAATGTATCTTTTAAGAGTTTTTGGGGATATTCCTTAAGAGACAATGCAATTGGACTGTGTGCCTCCCCTTACTTTTGTTTCTACCCATTGAGTGGAGCAGATGCTGATACCTTGAATCATGAGGTTAAGGCCACACATAGTAGAGCCACTCAGCTAATTCTGAGTTCTCAACACCATAAAGTGCCACAGTAGTTACTGGGTGATAGACATATTTGAAGTGAAAATAAAGTAGTTTTACAAGCCAAGTCCCCCTGTATTCATGCCCAGGACTAGCTCTTTCCTCATTGACTCTAGGCTGCTTTGGCCAGTGGGACAATTAGCAAACATAATATAATGAGACATGAAAAGTGCTCGCACATATAGGCTGCTCTTCTCCTGCTGCACTTGGAAACCTGACATAGGAATAAGCTCAAGGAAGCCTGCTGGAGGATGACAGACATGTCAGCCAATCACCCACATGATCATTGTACTAGTCAACAGCCAGCCCATCACCAGACCATCTGTTTTTGGTTAAATCATATGGGATCATCCAGTTTCCAGTCCAGCCTGCTAACTGCAGGCACATGGGTAAACGCAAATGAAATTAGCCAAGCCCAGATCACACTACAAGAACTTGAGCAAGGCCGCACACAGTGGATCATGCCTGTAATCCTAGCACTTTGGGAGGTCGAGGCAGGCGGATCACCTGAGATCAGGAGTTCGAGACCAGCCTGGTCAAGATGGTGAAACCCCATCTCTTCTAAAAATTCAAAAATTAGCCAGATGCGGTAGTGTGGGCCTGTAATCCCAGCTACTCGGGAGGCTGAGGCACGAGAATCGCTTGAACCCAGGAGGCAGAGGTTGCAGTGAGCCGAGATCATGCCACTGCACTCCAGCCTGGGTGACAGAGTGAAACTCTGTCTCAAAAAAAAAAAAAGAACTTGAGCAAAATTCTGAAATAAACAAATACATGTTGTGAAGCCACTAAGTTTTGGGTGGTTTGCAATACTAATAGATAATGATGCAGTTTCTAAAGTGTTATAATTATTTGATTATACATTATAAAATTACAAAAGCATAGTCTTTGCAGGCAGAGAACCTATTCAACTTTTTCAATTTGTACAAACTTTTGAGCTTAGCTTCCTACCCTCACATACATAGGGTGACTCTCAATCCTGGTTGGCCTGGGACGGTCCTTGTTTTTCCTTGTTGTCCTAATATAATTTTTAATAACACCCACTTTTTCTCTCAAAAGTTTTTCAGTTGGGTCAATAAATTATATAGTGACCTTAAATATATTTCATAACGTTGGAGTCAGGAAAAATGAGATAAAAAATAATGTTGATTACAGTCATCAGTTATTGATAAGCAACCCATGTCCTCACTGAGCACAAAATATGCAAAGCCCTACTGTAGGAGTTATGTGGATGCAAAGATCAAGAAATCATGGTCCATTTTTATTTTTATGTATACCTATACATGTGAAGCTATTGAACCAAGTTGTTTATGGTCAACTTTCACATGAATGCTGTGACCTTCTATACATCTTCTATACATCAGATTTTTCATCTTGAAAACAAGATGTTAGTAATAATACTTAAATCTGAAAACAGCATTTAGCACACAGTGCTATGTAAGTATGAGATAATCTTATAGGGAAAATGGAAGTACTCTACTGCCTTACTTCTTGCTTATAAAACATAAAACAAAAAATATATTAACAGGCTTTTGAAAACTATGTACTCATATACGGCAACACTTAAATATGACCTATCTTTGAGGTACAATGGAGTGAAACCTCAGAGCTTACTTTCACTGAGTGAAATGTTAAGTCTTGCCACAATTTAAATCTCCCTCCCTCTCCTTTTCTGGTCACTATAGTAGATCTTGTCAAAATTTAATGCATGTAGGATGCCTTATACCTATGCAAAATACCTGTGTTGTCAAAACAAAGCAACATTTTACTCAAAAGATGAGTGCCATCATTAATTTCTATTAAATAATGAGAATAGTATACATTGAGGTTAAAATGCTGATATGTTGTGATTATATTTACTCTTTTGTTTTCAAAACTAATTTAGATGTCTTTTGAGTTGCCAAAAGTACACATTTTGTACTGAAACAATTCTTATTGGTTACAAGAGTAAATACCTAGTTTAAGAGAAAATGTGTTAGTATGGCACATAATAATTGGGTATCTCAGAGATGTCCACTTCAGGTGTACTTCAGGATTATTAATGATGCTCTTTATTGCTTATATGTGGCATTAAAGAATGGTATGTATGTATTACATGTAATAGAAAACTTCTCTTACAGCTGGCTATTATTTTTACTTTTTAACTTTGTCTTCATAAATACATGCTCTTTACCTAGGTTTTCTTTCAGCTGTGCCGTTCACAGTAAAAATTAATATGCACTATATTTGTTGCCAGCTACTGTTGATTCCAGTGGACCAGAGCAATCACTATGTGATTTGAATTGTGCTTTATGCTGAGTGGTTCTTGTATTTCTGAGTCAATACAGGCAATGTTTTACATAAGTTCAGATACTAAAACTACCTCCAAAATTAAAATTTTAGAAGGATGGAACCACCAAAAGTGATTCCTATCACTTGATTGTCCCAATTACTTTTAAAATATTAATTAATTTTATTTTGATTATACATATAAAGACCAAATCAGCATACATGAACATGAAAATTATCCTTAGTTTGCAGCTTAGACAATGAATAGAACAAATAAAAGAGAACGTTAAAAGGATTTGATTGAGAGTTCTTTAATTATAAAAAGAGCAGAAATAAACAGATAAAAAAACCACAGACTTTTAGTCAGTTAGAACCCAGAATGAGAGGGAAGTGGTACTAAACTAGTGCTAGTACTAGTACTAAAACTTCAAAAGTTGCATTTGCCCTATGACAGTCACTATTTTTAAGGCCGTCTTGCCTGAATCTTCAAGTAAAGACAAAGTAAAAGAAGTAACAGTTCCTCAAAACTGGTACCTGATAGAAATGTCAAAGAAGCTATAATTTTAGTCCAGACAAGACGTATATACCTTGCTAAAGGTGCTCTTTCAAATGAATAGTGTATTTTATTTCTATTTCAAATAATCCTTTTGGCTTTTCTTTAATGTTTTCTAACCAACCATAGAAAACCAAAATCTGAGAAATAAAAATTAAAAGAGCAACAAATTAAAAATCAAATATTTTTTCTGAGCTTTCAGTCTTAAATATGAACACATTGACTTGTAAGAGTAAGTACACAAGAGTAAGGGGAAAAAAGAGTGTTTGGTAACCACAAATTGCCTATTGTATAGCAATTTGTGGCAGAGTTTTGCTTAAATACCTCACAAGCAGATGTTGAGAGCTGTGCCTTCAGAACAGTAATATAAAGGCCAGGGGTGAGTTGCAGGGTGGTTAGCAAATACTAAACTTGATATATGGCAGCAATAAATATGCCCATCAAAAGTCTTATAGTATACCAAGCTGTACTAATAGAACCAGATAAGTGGCAGTTTCTTTTTGTTTGCTCTGGACAAAATACTCCTGAACAATGGTGATCAGATATAGAGGCCACACTTGACATAATATATTTATCAATAAGCATGATCACAGGAGAGCAACCAAGATGATAAAGGAATTCAAAACAATATTCAGTAGAATGACCTGTAGATGCTAGAAAGAGACAGATAAGAAAAAATTCAACAAGCAAGTGAAAGATTGTGATGGGAAAGTGCAAACAATTGAAGAGAAGGAAAAAGAAACCGCACTTGCTTTATGGCTCCTTTTTTTTTTAGAGAGAGAGAGATTTTGGCAATAATAAAAACTTTCTGAAAGGTCAGACTCTTCAAAGAAAGAATAAACCACCTCAAGAGGTAATATGTTCCCATTCACTGAAATATTGATTCAGACAACACAGCTATCAAGCAGAAAAGCCACAGATTTAGTAATACAAGAGTAATTGAGTTATATAATGTTTAATGTTCCTTCCAGGTCTGAGGGACCTCGATTCTATGATGTTCAAGTGTACAGTTAGCTAAGAGAAAGTAAAGCTATTTGTTTTCATGATAAGGAATGTAAGTAACCGTGAAAAAGGTTCAAATTAACACATAACTCCAAAAATCTCAATATGATAAATTTTGTAGGAAAATTATTTTCCAGATCAAAAGAGAGCCAAAAGATAGGTCGAAGTGTACCTGAAAGAAAATATCATTGTTTTCTGATCTGTGATTTTTTTTACAAAGGAACTCAGAGACTTAAATTTGAAGAAAGAAAAAGTAACAACAGCAACAAAAATTTTAAAATTTAAAGTGAGCATTTCAGGTAGAATTTCCAAAAGTGTATAGATTTGTTTTTAATGTGCAGCTCATGTAGGAGGAGAAAAAAAAAGAAATGTATGCTTTTTTTGTAAGGGAAAGCAGAATGCTCCCAGAAGAATGCTATGTTCTTGGTATTTTAAAATGTCCAATATGTGCCTAGGATCTCACAAACTGCTTCTTTTCTCGTGGTTTCCCAACTCAAACTGGCTTGTCACAGCATATTTTCAAACTCACCTTCAGTACGTAGCCATCGTTTGCTTTTGTCTCCTGAAGTAAAGGTAGACTCAATCTCTGACCTACAGACTCTTAGGCTACGTGGTCTCTTTGACTTTCACTCGCTATTGCTTTATAGAAGCTCATTGTAGATTCCAAAGAGATGGGAATTGTGACCCTTCTTATCTATACAGTCCAGAGGAGAATACAGTTGCTGTATGTAATTTGAAAATATTCAAGAGGGATGTAACTCGATAAAAATTTATTTCCAGTCTTATTCTCATAGATGTCCATGTTACAGTGCAGAAAATCAATTTTGAATACTTTTGGTTGCTTTGTGAAAACTTCTTAGAAACTCTCCAAAAATGGTTCACATTTACTAGACTCTAAGGGCCATCCCCTTACTGTTCATAAAGTGCATACAAAAATCCCATTGCCTTGAATAAGAATACAAGATAGGCCTTAAAATATTCACTGATTATTAATTTTCTCATGCTAAGAATTCATTCTTTTTCACATTTAGTAATCATCCCAACATCATTTCACTCAAATGTTTAAATATGCCACTGGATCAAATGCTTAAATACACCACTGGAAAGACTCATTTTAAGTTTTGTTGGATTCATACATGTGAATGGAGATCAGAACAGTATTAATACCGTTATGCAACACTTAAGTAACTAACCTTTAATCATGTTCAGAAATGGTACAGAAACAGCCATGAATTTAAGCCTCTCTGAGACTCAACATGTATAATCTGAGACCCAGCATTAAAATCACTTCTACAATTTTCCTCATTGAGAGTGGTCTTGGCTACATTTGAATGAGTCTTTTCAGTTTGCCATGGAAAATTTATTTATACCTATCTTGGGGCGTATATTTTGATGCAATCTCATGCTCACATTCATCAGGAGCAGTTATACTTCACTTTGAAGTATGATGGAGACAACAGTTTGCTTCTTTTAAAGATGAAGGAGCCGATGAGAAATAGCCATTAACAACATTTCTTGGTTAGAATCATCTATTTCATTCTTTTTAGGGTATAACCCTGGAGTTTTGATCACACAGTTGGCAAACAGCTTCTGTATTAAGAAAAAAAAGCAGCAAAAAAAATACTTTTTTGAGGAAAGACTTACCCTGACTATATCTGTAGCAACCTATTAATTAAGTATAAAACAGGAATATTTCTTCAATAATATAAACCATATACCATTGGCAAATTAGATGTCAGAAAATGCTAATGTAAATTAAAGCTGCTAAAACTGTGGCTGCAACAAATTAAATTTAAGAGGGTGTAGTCAATGAAAACATTAAGAATACATATTTCTTTATTTTATTATTATATTAATTTAGATGTTCAGAAAGAAATGTCCCTAGGATACATTTATTTAACTCTCTAAATAAAAAAACCTTCAATTAATTGCTTATGTGTTATGCGCAGAGTTTTAAACAAAGTTTAAGGATTTACCACATGAAATGCTTTTATTTATCTCCTGCAGATGACATGCAAAATTGCCTGTTATAATACCAGATACACGGTAAATCTTAATAACAGTAAATAAAATTGAGAGGAATTATACTTGTATCATATTGTTAACTAATACTTAACATCAAGAAAACTAAATCCTCCAAAGTTTTACAGGAATTTCTTCCAGGGCAGTTGTTCATATCTACTACAGGTACAATTAATCCTTTTTGTTTAAATTCATTACTCTCCTTGATTCTGTTTTAAATATTATTCCATGTGTTTTGGTGAAGTATTCTAGTCTTCTGGAATAATTTTAAGTCTTAATCCTGAAACACCGAAATCTACTACACTTCTCAGTATCATGAAAATTTAATAAGCAATCCTTTTATATAAACATTGCTGACAATAGTGACTTGCATAGGGCCAAGGACAGAACACTATGGTGCTCAATAGATACCTCTTCAAGGACAAAGGTTTGTTCTTTAGGGAGGTTGACAGCACAGCGAATTAATTCAATTCATTCTTAGTGCAAATGTGGCCAATCAGCATAATTTCTTAATTATGATCAAGGTGAAAAAGTAAAAGAAATTATTTCAGACCAAAGTAAAGGCATATAGAATGAAGATACTGTGTGATGTATTCTATGTCCATGAGAGATTTGAACCTCTTATATTAATCACATCTAATTCTTTGAACATCTCACCAACATCATTTAAAGTCATAATTAGCACTAAATAGCAAGAGAGGATCACCAACTCAGAGGTCATGGAATGAAGCCAGAGTATTGACATTGGAGACTACTCATGTTATGTGCTTCAACAAACTCCACTAGGTTTGATGTGTGCAGACAATGGACATTTGGGCAGTAGCTGTGCGATGAGATGAAGTGAAACCAATGTGCAGTAGAAACATTTAAAATATACAGGCTGCTTGGAATATGGCCAGTACAAGTAAAATGGTACATTTTGATTCAAATGTTGAAGCTATGAGGGAAGAAATAGAATGGCAATCTGCAAAGGTTTTTGTGACTAGTGACTCCAGTTGTAAACCAATACGCAGTTTCAGTGCATAGCAGCTGCCTTTGCTCATATCTTCAAAGTAGAGGAAGAGGTGTCAAAGACACAGAATTAGCATTTTTACTTGTAATATTTAAATAAAAATTATGACCATTATGAAAAACACCAAGAATAAATTGAACAGCACCGTTTCTGTGTCTTCGTCTAGAGAACCACATCCCTATGTATGAACTGATATGGAGAAAAGACTGTGTAACATTTTAAATTATATTTTCTATTGAATATGTTTTCATTATGAAAGTCAATGGTAAACAATCAGAAACCAATCACACTAAATTAACATGGCTAAACCCAATCATAGTGAGCTCCCTCTAGGTGTCAGAGAGACAGGTTAAGCCACACAGCATGAAAAAGAGTCACTAGGTGGCATGGTGCTGTGTGAGATGCTCGGCAGAGTGAAAGATGCCAGGCTTTGGACTCAGAAAAGACCTAGTTTGGATCCCTGCACCACCCCTCACTAGTTATTCTACTTTGGGCAGTCACTTAACCCCTCTGAGACAGTTTCCTTACACTTCAAATGAGGATAGTAATACCTGAAATTCTTGTGAAAGTACTGAGAAAATGTAATATACACTAAGAGTAGTGGCAGCTGCAATAATAATTTCCCTAGATTCCCATTCCAACTGTTTTGCACAAGAAAAAACACCAAAATTAGGAGGCAACAATTATTTATTTGGGGCTACACAAACTAGATTACATAATTTCTTTTTTCTGTAAGACTATCGTTTGGTCTGAAATAATTGGTTGCAAAGAAATAGGTCTGAAACAATTGAGAATTTGCCTATGATTTCAGGTTTGAGCAGATATATGTTAAATCAGAAAAGCCCATGTAGATAACAAACCTCCTGGAATAATAATAACCTGGAGGTTAGTTAAAATGAAGGTGGAACCAGGAACCGTGGCTCATACCTGTAATCCCATTCTTTAGGGAGGACAACACAGGAGGATCATTTGAACCCAGGGGTTTAAGAATAGCCTGGGCAACATAGTGAGAACCCAGTCTCTTAAATAAATATGTGTAATATTTTTTAATTAGGGTGGAGCACAACCACTTTGGAAAGTGGCTTGGCAGTATCTGTTGTACTAAAGGTGAAGGTATGTCCTATGACCCAGTTATTTCACTCTGAGGTATAGAACAAAAAAATGCATACCCATGTTCACCAAAAGATGTGTACTAGAATGTTCATAGCAGCATGATTCAAAACAGCTTCAAACTGGAAACTACACAAAAGATCATCAATAGTTGACTAGATAAAATATAGTATATTCACACAAAAGAATTTAACAATAAGGATGAATGGCCTAGAATTAAATTTAATAATATGGATGACACTCACTCACATCATGTTAAGTAAAAGAAAACAAACACAAAAGACCACATATTGTGGAATTTTATTTCTATAAGATATATAAAAAGGAAAAACAAAACCAAGAAAGGTAAACCATGTCGTTAGAAGTCAGGTTAGGGGTTACCCTTGAGAGTTGGGACATAGGGACTGGAGGCAAGAATGGGATTTTTATGATGCAGGTAATTTTCTATTGTTTGACCTGTGTACAGTTGTACAGGTTTATTAAATTTGCAAAAATTCACGAAGCCCTATATTTATATTTGCACCTTCCTCTATGTTTATTATACTCAATTTTAAAAATTAAGAAATTACAGTGGGCTAATATTCAGTGTTTGTCTTTAGCATACTATTTGGCCCTTTATCACATGCACTTCAGAAGCCACCAGTACACCAGGCAAGAGAGTCCTCAAAAAGCTTTAGACTAGAACAAGTTTTGGTGTATATTACTCAGTTTCTGAATAAATGCCAGAAAACACATTGTTTGGAGACATTATTAAAATTCATGCAATTTAAATGTTAATGTTTTAAGCATAACCTTATGCTAGGAGAGAATGCTCTATTTGCTATGTGCTTACAATATATAAATGTATAATTTACATAGTGATATTCTAATATTTTGCTTATAAAAAGTTGAATTAGTAAAGTCTTTTTTATCTCCATTGCATACATGTATATATGTAATGTACATTTATATGTAATGTTTTCCTGTGCCCCCTCAACTCATTTCTGGGCATAGTAAACAAATGCATTGCCACAGACTGGTGACCCACTGTAGGTATACGGTATACCTACAGTTTAGGAAGAGAAATATTGCAACGTATATCACTTTACAGTTTACATACCTTGACTTGTGAAATCACATTTACATTTTAATAAGTGTTTTAAATTTTTCTTTAAATAAAATGCTCCTTTATATAATCAAATTCTACTTTATGTATTTGAAACATTACTTTATATATTTGGTTTACAATTTATTGAGATGACTTAATCCTCATTTCAAAAGCATACTGTTCTGCTATCAACGTCTGCTGCACTCAAAATTATAGCCATTTAAAAAGGTTTAGTGAAACCTGGTTGTGTGTGATCCTTTTTTGATGGGATAAAGGCCTGGTCTTGTTCAGACATTTTCTTTCTACTTTTGGGGGAGCCAAATATTCTTATTAAATTCTTGTACTCAGTTTTCTTTGAGAAAAGACAACCTTACAATGCTCATGAACATCATGTCTTAATAACTTCCTTCTGTTGGTATTTAGACTTTAGTGTGCAAAAAGAGTGCACTAATTACCATAATGGATTAATTTCCCTGAGTAATGAACATGTCAAATGTACTTTTAGTTCTATCAATTTCCTCTAAAGCCAGAACTCAAAAGAGATGGTATTTTGTTCTCAAAACAGCACACCTCAGTTATAGGGTTCCCAGGAGCTTTCACCTTCTTTGTCTGCTGCTCCCTACGTCTTGTGGAGCAAACATCGTGGCTGTGACAAAGCCTCCTTCCCAGTGAAGAATCTTGGAAACACTCTCAAAGGGAGGAAACCTTCCTATTCTATTATTTCCATCATCATCTTGTTTCATACAATCAAATATTTTTTATAGTTCATTAGTTTTGGATTCTCCTTCCTTCCTTTGTCTTCACCAATTTCCTACTCTAGATCATATCCTTCAGGGCAGTGGTGTGTGTATCTACCTCCCTCTTTCTCCTCTCTATGCAAGTCCCTTTTAAATGCCAGTGACAGGAACAGGAAATAAAGGCGATCAAGATGCAGTTTCTACCCTGGAAGAACTTACAAGTCAACGGTCAGAACCTGCTTTTTGGGTGATCTAGAGAATTAATTGCAAAAGGCTACAACAACTGATCAAATATATTTTCCTGTATAATTGAAAAGGATTAATTAAAAGACCTAATAATTTTTGCTACAAACCGTGCTCAAATATAAGGTTGTTCTATTTTCCAAATTTCACATTTGCACGTAACTTGTCCTTTAAAAATTAAGCTTCTAAGCCCTCTTTATAATGGGTGTTTAGAGTGCATTCCTTAAATCTAACAACATCTTACAGGATAAGAAAATCAGAAGAGTCAAAGAACAGGTGAGAACTATATTTGAGAGGGCAGAGGGCTCTTTGAATGCTCCTGAAATCACCCCAATAGGCAGCTGCTGTCAGTCAGAATAGTTTATAGCTAGAAATAACATTAATAGCATAAAATGATTTTCCTGAACATTAGAATCTACATTTGCATTAATGCAAAATACATATGTAGAAACGCTATTACTTCAACCGCAAATTAGTTTATAAGAGTGATGCAGAATGTTAAATAACTTTACAGAAGAAAAGCATATACTTTTCCTATTCTCTGCAGGAGTATTTTACATCTGTAGTCAGGTTACTGTTGGTGAGATGTCTCAGCTTCCTGGTGATTTATAAAAGCAGAAAAAAAAAAAAAAAACAACTGTGAGATTATTTGGTATTGCATGCACGGTGTCTCAAGATACTTGCACATGCTGTTTGAGCCAATGTTCCTAAAATTCAGCCCTGTTAGGCTAGAATTTCTCTAGCCATAATTATTTAAGGGTAATAACTATAATTACTGCAGTGCTGCACAAAATTGGATAACTTTACTAAGTTATAAACGTGTACATCCACCAATTACGTAGGAAAATAACTTGTATAAAGTTATCAAAATATGTGTATTATACTGAAAATATACATTTAACTTAGGCAGCAACAATGTATTTATCATCTACTATTTTAGATTTTTGGAATAAAATCTGAAATGCCCCTTTAAAGGACATAGTCTCAAAAGGAAGACAGATGCATGCACAAGAAAACACAGTGATAAGGGTGGAGTAGAATTTGCTGCCTCCCTGCTCAGTCTCTGTTGACTCCTCATTCTCTCCTTAAAATTGGTGTTCTTTGGCATTCTTTTCTCCTCTTCTCACTACGCCTTATCCCTGGGCAATTTCTTTCTCTATAATTGGCTTCAATTATCTGTTCTATTCTTGTAAGTCCTAGATATTTCTTTTCAGTCCAGATGGCTCTTTCAATTATCTCTCCAGAGTCTACTAAACACCACTACCTAGATACCCCATGCCCCAAGCCTCAAAAGCAACTTAGCAAGAACAGAATTTATCATCTTTATTTCCCTTCCTCCTCTATTTACCTATCTTAAATGTATATATAAAATCATATTGTCCTGTGGCTCTGGCCAGAAACCTAGGGGTTACCCAGATCCCTCCCATGTCTTTCTTTCACTATCTAGTCTGTGTGCCCCTGTAGCCTGCCTCTTTGCTGTACCTTGCAGCCTTGCATCTGAATATATTGCTTTCCCATTGCCTCAAATCAGGCTTTCATTTGCCCACCTATTCGTTCATTTATTTGGCAAATGTTTCTGAAGAGGCTTTTCCATTTCAGGCTTTCATTATCTTGTTGCAATGTGTTTTGTGCCTTTAGTATCACTTCTATAAAAAATAGAAACCTTCCTCAATTCTGCCAGAATAATGATTCTAAAATACAAATCTGGTCCTGTTTCTTCCCTACTGAAAGTCCTTCTTTGATTTTTCATGGTCATAAAATGTGGTGTTCACGTATTAAGGGAAAAGGGAAAGAAGGTGTCAGGAAACTATTAAAATATTAATAATCTTTTAGGGTCTAATTCGAAAGTAGAATTGGTATAAAATCAGACATAAATGTCAGATCTGCTACTCTTCTTCCATGCTACCGAAGTCCAAATAGCTTGGAATGGCCAGATAACAGCAAAAATCACTTTCTTCCTTTGTTCCTTTCCTCCCATACTAATTAAGGAAAGATGAGGACATATATTCATATATCTGGTACACATATTTAAGTTGTTTCTAAAAATTACCAAGGGACAATGAGGAGTCTGAAAACAACATATTTGGAATACCAAATCTCTCAGGACAAAAAGTAAGCGTGGCTGAATCAGCAGAATATTCCCACTGTCGTACTCTCGTAAGATTCTGTCCAGCACCTAAGTGATATCGCTCCTTTTATTTTGATGCAAGTGACTGAAATAGTGTGGTAAGAGGAAAATGGAATTGACATAAAATAATGTTATAGTGTAACACTTTCAAACTGTTTGTTAAAAACTCTCTTCATGTCAGATTTAGCCCTGCGACAACATGGCACAGGGAATATAATCTGTTCTATAATATATTCTAGGAAACCTAAAACCAAATACCGTCTGTCTCAATTATCCCAAGAGCTTAGAGGTCATGGGGGTATGGATTCTGGAGCATGTTGATCTAAAACCATTCTTAAAATATAACTTCAATATGCCACATAGATAAGTTTGGAGTTACTCCTGTTGAAGCTGGATAAGGCATTGGAGCCTTGCTTACCCCTCTGCCTGTCCTCATCTCCACTGATCTCCTGAGGCCTCTCCAGCTGCAGTTTTCTTCTAGAAAATCCTAGGCCAACATCATCCTGATACCAAAGCCTGGCAGAGACACAACAAAAAAAGAGAATTTTAGACCAATATCCCTGATGAACATCGATGCAAAAAT
>NW_012115466.1:5045874-5066472 GCF_000951035.1 Colobus angolensis palliatus
GGGCCTATCACGGGGAGGGGGGAGGGGGGAGGGATTGCACTGGGAGTTATACCTGATGTAAACAACGACTTGATGGGTGCTGACGAGTTGATGGGTGCAGCACACCAACATGGCACAAGTATACATATGTAACAAACGTGCACGTTATGCACATACCCTCGAACTTAAAGTATAATAAAAAAAATCCAAAAAAAGCACTAGTGCTATTAATATCTAGATTTTGATTCTATTAAAGGAATAAGAATGAATTAGAAAGAGGGAGACTGAACTAGAATCTTTTAGGACAGCATAAAATGGAAGGAATGAAGGATGGCCCTTTTTTTGGTGCTCTCTGGGTGTCTGCTTCTGCTCGCACACAGTGAATGTTATGTGATTGGATGGATGCTAGAAGAAGAAAGGCAGTGTTGGCTCAACAGAGGACTTCTGGCTGCTTCACCTACAGCCATTTCCAGTATGAATGATGATACAAGCTCAGTAACTAGTAACACAACCCATAACGGAGACAAGATGTGGGGAGGGAAAAACAATTTATATTCCCTTATGATAATCTGCTAGTTATGGATGTCAGGAGGGAGAACCGAGGACCTGATGGTTTACACTGCAGTTTGAGGGGCTATGAGAATGCCACTGATGCTTTAGGGTAATACCATAAAAGCTGTAACAATTCTTGATGATTCAGCTCAACCATCATCTCAGCCATTTCCATATGTCTATAATCTGATTCTCTCCTGCTTTGTGGTTCTTTGAATGCGGTATCTCCACACACCTCCACATTAGGTGATGCATTGCTGGTATAGTCATACTGTTTAGTAGGATGTGTCCTTAACCACATCAACTGTTAATGAGCTGCTTGTTAAGGAACTGCTTATGAAAAATGGATGTATGCTGCTTCATGGACAAAAAGTATTCACTTTGTGATATCTTTAATGTAGTCACATGAATGGATAAAATAAGCTTCGTATGAGCTTTCTATTTTAAACTTTAAAATGAAATGTGTCTAACACCAAAGCTCTGGGTTCAGCTAAATTTTTTTTTTTTTTTTTTTTTTTTTTTGAGACACAGTCTCTCTCTGTAGCCCAGGCTGGAGTGCAGTGGCATGATCTCAGCTCACTGTAAGCTCCACCTCCTGGGTTCACACCATTCTCCTGCCTCAGCCTCCCAAGTAGCTGGGACTACAGGTGCCTGCCACCACGCCCGGCTAATTTTTTGTATTTTTAGTGGAGATGGGGTTTCATCATGTTAGCCAGGATGGTCTTGATCTCCTGACCTCATGATCCACCCACCTCGGCCTCCCAAAGTGCTGGGATTACAGACGTGAGCCACTGTGCCCGGCCAGGTTCAGCTAAAATTTTTAAAAACAAAGTTTCATGTCTGAAATTCCTGATTAAAATTACAGTAAAAATTTTTCACTAAAGTTGTGCCTAATTGTATGTTGGGCCTGAGAATTATGGTACCATGAATAAGTAACTAAATGCCCAGAGTAAAGGCCTCTACACTGGCCAAATAAAATGTTTTAATGAAAACCAAAGGTCTTGCTTACTTGGCAATGTCTGACCCTAATGCTCCGGATCTGTTCTTCATGAAGTGCAGGAACATCTCTATCACGGCTGCCACTGATTCCAATTTGGCAGCCAACAAATTCAGGGCAGAATTCCTCTGCCTGTGCAGATCAACCAGGTTGGGTCTCCATGGCCCGAGACCAAATAATGTAATATCTGCACTATCCTGATGGAGATTTTATCAAAGTAATGGCTGGTTGTGACAATGACATCTACTCAACCTGGATAACTTGTAGTGTGATGCCAAATCTAAAACATACCTTCCTGGATGTCAATAGCCTTTTATATGGAATATGGTGTGGATGGTCAGAAACCAGTACAAACAGTAAAAGAACAACTTTAAATTGATAATGAGGAATTAATTATTGAGGGTCTAAGTCAAAAAAAGTTGTAAGTATAATGTTATAAATAGGTGCATATTTTTATATGTTATAATAAAATGTATATATAAATAAAAAAAAAATCCTGATCATAAACACATTAGCCTGTGGAACAATGTCTGTACCTTTTGATATGGCATACCAAGGCCTCCAGAGTCCTGTTTCTAACTTTCTATTTTCATCAATTCCTTTGTACCACCCTCCCAGCCACCAATTTAACCCACCTCCACTTTTACACATTCTTACACCCCAATACAGTCAGTGAACCAGCCCACTGCTTGCTTGCACATGAGGTCACTTCAAGAGAATGCCTTTCACTCACAGGATTCTTTCTCCATTCTCCATGCCCTCTTACCTCCACCCACCCATCACCTCTCATGTTGCAAGGCTTAGCTAAGAGATCACCATCTATTGGAAGTGTTTCCTGGCCCCTCAATTAGAATTGTGCAGTGCTGAGGTTTCAGGGATCATGGCGGACAGGATGCAGGACTAGATTGCATCTCCCACTCAGATGGACAGAGCAGCGTGTGGAGGCTCATATCTTGAATTTTTGCTCCAGAACAACTGCAGGAATAAATCAGAAAACCTGAGAAGGCTCACAGATCCCCTGAAGGAAGGCTATTGCTACTGCAGGACCCAGGAGACACCCCAAATACTGTGAGTACCCATACTGTGGAAGTGGGAAAGGGAGATCATCCATTGCTGAATACATACCCCCACTGGGAAAACTGAAGGCCTAGATTACAGGAGAAAATTTTGACCTTACCTGGAGCTGAGTCCATTTAGAGAACTGAGAGAAATACAGGGGTTAGAGGAAGAAGCAGGAAAAGTCCTGGGAGCTCTCTGTGTTCCCTATCAAGCAGGTTTTGCCTGGCCTCACAGAGGTCCTTTGGGAGGGCGGCCAGAGGGTCTGAGAAAAGGCCAAAGAGCAAAGGCAGTTTCCTGGTGAACTTTGTAACAATTTGAACTGACTGACAAGTTTCCTGGCCAGAACTTGGGGGAGGGCGTGCATCCAGTGTGCAGACTCCACAGGTTGGGGAAGAAGGAAAGCCATATTTGCTTTTGCAACTGGAAGGCAGGTAGCCTGGGGCAAATAGTCAGCCCTACTCACCCACTACCTGGAAATAGATTTGATGCTGTTGGGGGTGGCATGGTGAGAGTGACTGACCCTTCGGATTGCATGGGAGCTGGGTGAGGCCTGTGACTGCCAGCTTTCCCCCACTTCCCTGACAACCTGCATGACACAGTAGAGACAGTCATAATCTTCCTAGGAACATAACTCCATTGACCTGGGAACCTCACCCCCATCTCCCACAACAGCCTCAGTAAGACCTACCCAAGGAGAGTCTGAGCTTAGCCATGCCTAGCTCTGCCCTCACCCAGTGGTCTTTCCCCACCCAGCCTGGTAACTGAAGACAAAGGACAGATAATCTTGGGAGTTCTAGGGACCTGCCCACTGCCTGTTCCTCCCGATACTACCACAGCTGATGCTCTCTGGAAAGTGCCACCTCCAGGCAGGAGGCCAACCAACACAAAAATAGTGCATTAAACCATGAAAGCTAAGAACCCTCACAGAGTTCATTTCACCCCTCTGCCACCTCCACCAGAACAGGTGCTAGTATCCATGGCTGAGAGATGCACAGACAGTTCACATCACAGGACTCTATGCAGACAACCTCCAGTACCAGCCCGGAGCTGGATAGACTTGCTGGGTGGCTAGATCCAGTATAGAGATAGCAAGCACTACAGCTCAGCTCTCAGGAAGCCACAGCTTCCTGAAAATGGGGAGAGTATGACATCAAGGGAACATCCCATGGGACAAAAGAATCTGAACAACCTGCAACCCTAGACCTTCCCTCTGACAAAGCCTACCCAAATGAAGAGGAACCAGAAATTCAACTCTGGTAATGTGACAAAACAATGTTATCTAGCACCTCCAAAAAATCACACCAGCTCACCAGCAGTGAACCCAAACCAAGCAGAAATCCCTGATTTACCTGAAAAATAATTCGGGAGGTTAGGTATTAAGCTAATCACAGAGGCACAAGAGAAAGGCAAAGCCTAATGTAAGAAAATCCAAAAAATGGTACAAGAAGTGAAGGCAGAACTATTCAAGGAAATAGATAGCATAAATAAAAAACAATCAAAATTTCAGGAAACAATGACCACACTTATAGAAATGCAAAATGCCCTGGAAAGTCTCAGCAATAGAATGAAACAAATGGAAGAAAGAAATTCAGAGTTTGAAGACAAAGTCTTCAAATTAACCCAGTCCAACAAAGACAAAGAAAAAAGAATAAGAAAATATGAACAAAGCCTCCAAGAATTCTGGGATTATGTTAAATGACCAAACCTAAAAATGTTCGGTATTACTGAGAAAGAAGAGAAATCTGTAAGTTTAGAAAACACATTTGGGGGAATAATCGAGGAAAACTTCCCTGGCCTTGCTAGAGACCTAGACATCCAAATACAAGAAGCACAAAGAACGCCTGGGAAATTCATCACAAAAAGATCATTGCCTCAGCACACTATCATCAGGTTATCTAAAGTTAAGAGAAAGGAAAGAATCTTAAGAGCTGTGGGACAAAAGCACCAGGTAACCTATAAAAGAAAACCTATCAGATTAACAGCAGATTTCTCAGCAGAAACCCTACAAGCTAGAAGGGATTGGGGTCCTATCTTCACCCTCCTCAAACAAAGCAATTATCAACCAAGAATTTTGTATCAAATGAAACTAAGCTTCATATATAAAGAAAAGATGCAGTCTTCTTCAGACAAACAAATGCTGAGAGAGTCCGCCACTACCAAGCCACCACTACAAGAACTGCTAAAAGGAGCTCTAAATCTTGAAACAAATCATGCCAATACATTAAAACGAACCTCTTTAACGTATAAATGTCACCGGACCTATAAAATTGTTTTTAAATACAATTTAAAAAAAGGAAAACAAAAAACCAAGGTATACAGGCAACAAATAGTAGGATGAATTGAATGGTACCTCAACTGTCAATACTAACATTGAATGTAAATGGCCTAAATGCTCCACTTATAATACACAGAATTGCAGAATGGATAAGAAATCACCAACCATCTCCTGCATTTGAGAGCCTCACCTAAAACACAAGGACTCACACAAACTTAAGGTAAAGGAGTGGACAACGTATTTCAGGTAAATGGGCACCAAAAGTGAGCAGGAGTAGCTATTTTTATATCAGACAAAACAAGCTTTAAAGCAACAGCAGTAAACAAAAAAATAAAGAGGGACATTATATAATGATAAAAGGCTTGTCCAACAGGAAAATATCACAATGCTAAATATATATGCACCTAACACTGGAATTTCCAAATGTATAAAACAATTACTAATAGACCTAAGATATGAGATACACAGCAACACAATAATAGTGGGGGACTTTAATACTCCACTGACAGCACTAGACAGGTCATCAACACAGAAAGTCAACAAACAAACAATGAATTTAAACTGTGCCCAGGAACAAATGGAGTTAACAGATATATACAGAACTTTCTATCCAACAACCACAGAATATACATTCTATTCAACAGCACATGGAACTTTCTGCAAGATGGACCATATGATAGGCCACAGGATGAGCCTCAACAAATTCAACAAAATTGACATTTTATCAAGCACTCTCTCAGACCACAGTGGAATAAAACTGGAAATCAACTCCATAAGGAACCTATAAAACCAGGCAAATACATGAAAATTAAATAACCTGCTCATGAATGATCATTGGGTCAAAAATGAAAGCAAGATGGAAATTAAAAAATTATTTGAACTGAATGGCAATAAGTGACACAACCTATCAAAACTTCTGGGACACAGCAAAGGTGGTGCTAAGAGTAAAGTTCATAGCGCTAAATGCCTACATCATCAAAAAGTCTGAGAGAGCACAAACAATCTAAGGTCACACCTCAAGGAACTAGAGAAACAAGAACAAACCAAACCCAAACCCAGCAGAATAAAGGAAATAACCAAGATTAGAGAAGAACTAAATGAAATTGAAACAAAAAGATACAAAAGGTAAATAAAACAAAAAGCTGGTTCTTTCAAAAGATAAATACAACTGACAGACCATTAACAAGATTAAACAAGAAAAGAAGAGAGAAAATCCAAATAAGTTCAATAAGAAATGAAACAGGAGATATTACAACTGACACCATAGAAATACAAAAGATCATTCAAGGCTACCATGAACACCTTTACACTTATAAACTAGAAAATCTAGAAGAGATGAATAAATTCCTGGAAAGCTACAACCCTCCTAGCTTAAATCAGGAAGAATTAGTTACCCTGAACAGACCAATAATGGTCAGTGAGGTTGTATGGTAATTAAAAAATTACCTACAACAAAAAGTTCAGGACCAAATGGATTCACAGCAGAATTCTACCAGACAGTCAAAGAGAATTCGTACCAATCTTATTGGCACTATTCCACAAGATAGAGAAAGAGTAAACTCTCCCTAAATCACTCTATGAAGCCAGTGTCACCTTAATATCCAAACCAGGAAAGGACATAACCAAAAAGGAAAACTACAGACTAATATCACTGATGAACACAGATGCTAAAATCCTTAACAAAATACTAACTAATCCAATCTGACAACATATAAAAAGATAATTCACCATGATCAAGTGGGCTTCATTACGCAGGATGCAGGGATGGTTTAACATATGCAAGTGAATAAACGTGATACACCACATAAACAGAATTAAAAACAAAAATCACATGATCATCTCAATAGATGCAGAAAAAGCATTGACAAAACCCAGCATCCCTTTATGATTAAAACTCTCAGCAAAATTGGCATAGAAGGGATACACCTCAACACAGTAAAAGCCATCTATTACAGACCCACAGCCAATATAATACTGAATGGAGAAAAGTTGAAAGCATTCCCTCTCAGAACTGGAGCAAGACAAGGATGCCCACTGTCACCACCCCTCTTCAACATAGTACTGGAAGTCCTAGCCAGAGCAATCAGACAAGAGAAAGAAAGAGCATCCAAATTGGTAAATAGAAAGTCAAACTGTCACTGTTTGCTGATGATATGATCTTTTACCTAGAAAACCCTAAAGACTCTTCCAGAAAGCTCCTAGGACTGATAAAAGAATTCAGCAAAGTTTCCAGATATAAAATTAATGTACACAAATCAGTAGTCCTTCTATATGCCAACAGCAACCGAACTGAGAATCAAATAGAAAACTCAAGCCCTTTTACAATAGCTGCAAAAAATAAAATAAAATACTTAGGAATATATATAACCAAGGAGGTGAAAGATCTCTACAAGGAAAACCACAAAACACTACTGAAAGAAATCATAAAAGACACAAACAAATGGAAACACATCCCATGCTCATGGATGGGTAGAATCAACATTGTGAAAATGAACACACTGCCAAAAGCAATCTACAAATTCAATGCAATTCTCATCAAAATACCACTATCATTCTTCAAGGAATTAGAAAAAAAAATTCTAAAATTCATATAGAGCCAAAAAAAAAAAAAAAAAGCAAGACTAACCAAGAAGAACAAATCTGGAGGCATCACATTACTTGATTTCAAACTATACTGTAAGGCCATTGTCACCCAAACAGCATGGTAAAGGTATAAAAATAGGCACAGAGACCAATGGAACAGAATAGACAACCCAGAAATAAATGTAAATACGTACATCCAACTGATCTTTGACAAAGCAAACAAAAATTTAAAGTGGGAAAGGACGTCCTATTCAACAAATGGTGCTGGAATAATTGGCTAGCCACACATAGAAGAATGAAACTGGATCCTCATCTCTCACATTATACAAAAATTAACTCAAGATGGATTAAGAACTTAAATCTAAGACATGAAACTATAAAAATTCTAGAAAATAACATTGGAAAAACCCTTCTAGACATTGACTTAAGAAAGGATTTCATGACCGGGAACCCAAAAGCAAATGCCTTCAAAATGAGGATAAAGTGTTAGGACTTAATTAAACTAAGGAGTTTTTGCATGGCAAAAGGAGCAGTCAGCAGAGTAAACAGGCAACCCACAGAGTGGAAACATAACTTCACAATCTCTACCTATGACAAACGACTAATATCCAGAATCTACAATGAACTCAAACATATCAATCAGAAAAAAAACAAACAGTTCCATCAAAAAGTGGTCTAAGGTCATGAATAGACAGTTCTCAAAAGAAGATATAAAAATGGTCAAGAGACATATGAAAAAATACTCAACATCACTAATGATCAGGGAAATGCAAATCAACACCATAATGTGATACTAGCCTACACCTGGTAGAATGACCATAATCAAAAAATAGTAGATGTTGGTGTGGATGCAGTGGACAGGAAACACTTCTACACTGCTGGTGGGAATGAACACAAACTAGGACAACCACTATAGGACACAGTGTAGAGATTCCTTAAATAACGAGAAGTAGAATTACCATTTGATCCAGCAATCCCACTACTGGATAGATACCCAGAGGAAAAGTCATTATATGAAAAAGATACTTGCACACATGTTTATAGCAGCACTATTCATAATTATGCACATGTGGAACCAACCCATATGCTCATCAATCAACAAGTGGATAAAGAAATTGTGGTGTGTGTGCATTTATATATATATGTGTGTATGTATATATATATATATATATGTATATGTGTATGATGGAATACTACTCAGTCATAAAAAGGAGTAAATTAATGGCATTCACAGTAACCTGGATGTGATATTAGAGACTATTATTCTAAGTGAAGGAACTCAGGAGTAGAAAACCAAACATTGTATGTTCTCACTCATAGGTGGGAGCTAAGCTATGAGAATGCAAAGGTGTAAGAATGACACAATGGATTTTGGGGACTCAGGGGGAAAGGAAAGAAAGGGGGTGAGGAATAAAAAACTACAAATAGAGTGCAGTGCATACTACTCAGGTGATGGGTACACCAAAATCTCACACATCACCACTAAAGAGCTTACTCATATAACCAAACACATAAAGTAACACATAATCAAATAATAACATAGGTTATTGTTCTCCAGTAACCTATGAAGGAGGAAAAAAAAAGAATTGTGCAGTAACTTACCACACTGTACTAGACACCTTCTAAGGCAATGTCTATAAAATTGTATTGTATTATGTATTTATTAATAACCAGTTTATTTAAAATATGATAAATTTTAACAACAAAGAATAATGTAAAGAAGCAAATAACAAGCATCTATATTCCTTTCATCCACAATTCATCACATTTGAATTTTTAATTTATTTGTTTTAATCTTTTTGTTTTTAATCTTTTTTAAAGAAAATTGCTTTTGTGTAAAAATAAATTCTGCTTATTGTAAATATTTCAAATAGTGCTGAACATCATGGAGATGAATGTTTTAAAAAATTCAAAATTCTATTACATGGAAATGAGCCCTATCATGCAAAGTATATATCTAGATAGGATGAGGAGGCTAAGTAGGCTGACATTTTATTAAAATGGGATCATATTATACATATTATTTACGTGATTTTAACAGAAGAAAAGAAACTAAAGAACACCTGAAGGAACTACTTAACTTCCAGTAAGTTGTTCCTCAAGATGAGAATAATTTCATCTAAAAGACTTCTACATTTACAAAACAAGTTTTCTTTCACAAGTACATTTAAATTTTAAATGCCTTTATCTTCCTGCTATGGAATATGAAGACCTCAGTATCTTTATACTTCAATCTATTTTTCCACTCTACCTTTCTTTTTCTATTTTTTGTAGGGATGGGGTCTCACTATGCTGCCTAGGCTGGTCTCAAACTCCTGGCCTCAAGTCATCCTCTCACTACTGCCTCTCAAAGTACTGGGATCAAAGTGTAAGCCACCACACTTGACCTACCTATCTATTTTTTAAATTATATTATTAATTTAATATTGTCCAAGATTGAATATTTACTTTTCTCTTTTAACTTTTATTTTGATATAATTTCAGACCTACAAAGAAGTACCAGGAATTCCTATTTACCCTATTATCTAGAGTCTTCAAATGTTACATTTTACTATACTTTTTAAAAATAATTTTCTCTCTCTAGTTTTTTTCTGAAATACATGAGAGTAAGCCCTCATGCAAACATAAGCTCCCTTTACTTGTAAATTTTTCAGTGTATACATCTGAAAAGCAGAGATGCTTTCTTGTGTAAGCACAGTGCAATTATCAAAATGAGAAAATTAACATTGATGCAATAGTTAAGACTTCATTCAGATTTCATCAATTATCTCACCAATGTCTTTTTCTGTTCCAGGACAATCTAGGATCCTTCATTTAACTCAGTTGTTACGTAATTTTATTCTTCTTTAAACCTTAACAGATTCTTAGTCTTTGTCTTTCATAACCATTATCTTTTGGAAGCTCATAGGTCAGTAATTTTGTGGCCTGTCCCAGCAGTAGTTCTGTATGTTAATGGGTGCACAGAAGATTTTCCACATTTTTGCCTCTCTATTATCTTTCTTTTGATTCAGGAATGGATAAGTTTCCCTGAGTTTTCTCATTTGTGAGATTAATACCTTGGCTGTGGTTGGGTTCGGTAGGGTGGCGTGGGGGGCAGTTACATTTTCTTTTCCTTGGACCAGTAAATCTCAATCTATTGTATATGAACTTGTTGGTATCAGCTAGGTAGCCTTCTCGACTGGATGGTTCTTGTTCCATCTAAAATTTTGCAGTCTGAGGGGAGAAGAGAATAAAGGTCAGTTGAGGTAGCTTTGTACTCTTGGTCGGAATGCTTGGACTTTATCTTCTCTCAGATTTTGTTAAATACACTATACTAGAACTCACTCCATCTACTCAGGTGAGAGAGTATACTGTACTTTGGATTATTCCTCCAACTGGTTATGCAGCTGTGGAGCCTTCATTTTCTTAAGAAATATCCAGTCAAACCCAGTCTCTCAATTTTACTTATTTCTTTCCAACTGTTGTTTTTATGGCTTTCCAGTAAGAAGAATAAAAAGATGCAGATATCCACTTATTTGCTTTTTCCCAACTTTGGGGGCATTAGTGAAAATCCACAATATAGCATTTTGTTGGTTTACCTATATTATTTAAGGCTATATTAAGTCTTCCTGTTCCACTCCAGAATCTTCTTTTCTTTCATCAGGGCCAGTTTTCAGTTATTGCACTAGTTTATGCTAATTTCCTTATTTGGTTTCTGTTGATTATTTTTGTTGTTGTTGTTGCAGTTTACATGTTCCATATTGTGAGGTGTAGAGGAAGGGGAAAAATTCTAGGGTGGAATTTCAACCCATTTTAACCTGAAGCAACAGTTATTCATTTATACATCTGTCTTTTTCTAATTGATTATAAACCCCAGAAAGGCAGGTTATTATTTTAGTTGACTTAGGCACTGGCAGAGTGTCTGACACATGATAAACACTCAGTAAATGCTTTTTAGAGTGATTGTTTTAGATATAATGAGAAAACAGATGGGGGAACACCAAAAAGTTATTAATTTAATCAAAATCTAGACTCTTCACCCACGGTGTGTATTACCATATGCTTAAACGTCAGGTAAACAGTTCATAATTTCATGCATTATCCAATTATTTCTGATATCATTTCAACATTTGCTGAACTAAAATCTTGCATTTTCTTAGGGCTTTTTCCAAACTGTTCATTTCTCAGCCCGATGGATATAAAGTAGTGTTCAAAGGCTCACTAATTTATCAGGTATCCTTCCACTCGCTTGGTAATTATAGTCACATCCTTTTATTCTTCTCAGAAAGATCTCTTAAAATTCACACCATCACCACCTCCCAAAACAAACCAAAATACCTTCAGCATCTGAACATTGTAAGAATAGCCAATTCCTTTATTTTTGTTAAAATTTCTTCCTTGACAAGACAATAAACAAGATCCTGCTCCTAATCTGTACCACAGTGTCTCTTTATGAAGCATTAATTGTTATCATAGGATGATCCACTGTAAAGTAACAAAACTACTTGTTCTTTTTCTGTGTAGTTTTTTGGGAATTTAAAGAAGATCTTAAAGTTTCACTAATGGATGTATAAATGACATGAACCTAGAGTCACACTCACCCCTGAAATGAGCACCAACACAATGCCTCTGCCATTTGTTATTCAACCTAGATTTGTTATCCCACAGCCTCAAACCATTCTGTCATTTTGGAAATGTACTTATTGACATCTTTTAAAATCTACTTTTTATTTAGCTCTGAAGTTTATGTTACATTTTCTCTCTGGCAGCTTTTAAAGACATTACTTTCTTTTTTTTTTTTTTTTTTTTTTTTTGAGGCGGAGTCTCGCTCTGTCGCCCGGACTGAAGTGCAGTGGCCGGATCTCAGCTCACTGCAAGCTCCGCCTCCTGGGTTTATGCCATTCTCCTGCCTCAGCCTCCAGAGTAGCTGGGACTACAGGCGCCCGCCACCTCGCCCGGCTAGTTTTTGTATTTTTAGTAGAGACGGGGTTTCACCGTGTTAGCCAGGATGGTCTCGATCTCCTGACCTCTTGATCCGCCCGTCTCGGCCTCCCAAAGTGCTGGGATTACAGGCTTGAGCCACCGCGCCCGGCCGGACATTACTTTCTTATATGTATTTAAAATCAATATATTAACTAAGAAGCCTTGATAAAATTAACTAAATGTATAACCATAAAGTCTCTAGAAAAGAAGAGATGAGCCAGGGGCAGTGCCCACGCCTATAATCCCAGCTACTTGGGAGACTGAGACAGGGGAATGTCTAGAGTTTGAGACCAGCCTGAGCAACATAGAGAGACCTAGCTCTACAAATAATAATAATAATAATAATAATATTTGTTTAGGTTGGAACAGTGGCTATTGCCTGCTGTCCCAGCTACTGAGGAGGCTCAGGCAAGAGGAGTTCTTGAGACCAGGAGTTCAAGGCTTCAGTGAGCTATGACTGTAACACTGCACTCCAGCCTGGAGAACAGAGGGAGACCCCATATCTTAAAACAAAAGAAGAGAGAGTGAAAGAGATGAATGTAAAACAACTAAAGATAAGTGTTTTATACTGTTTTTAAAATTATAAAAAGGCAATTAATCCAACTCTTGGCTGTAGAAAATGGTTTCAAGGATGACAAGACAGTAAAGTGGATGACACCCAGTAAACTTACCAGACCATAATAATTATGCACAAATAGATGGGCTGCTTTAACTAATTAATTTATATTTCAAAAATATTATTTTTATGTTACTTAAAATAGTACTATTCAATAGATGAAAATGAAGGATTGGATAAAATGAGGGTAGCACATAATAAAATACAAAAAATAGCATCTGTTGTAGTAGACAAAATAATGATCTGGCAAAGGTGTCAACATTCTAATCTCTAGAGCCTGTGAATGTGTTACTTTATATGGCAGAATAAATTTTGTTGATGTGATTAAATTAAGGATCTTGAGATGAGGAGATTATTCTGGATTATCTTAGTGTGCTCAACATAATCACAAGGGTCCAGATAGCAGAGAGGCAAGAGGCTCCAAGTAAGAAAAGTCAATGATGGAAGCAGAGGTTGGAGTAACGTAGCCATGAATCAAAGAATGCTGGTAGCCTGTAGAAGCTGGAAGAAGCAAAGAACGAATTTTCCTTAAAACCTCTGGAAAAAAACTCGACCTGCCAACCAGTCCTGCCCAAGTCAGTCTGATTTCAAACTTTGATCCCTAAATCTCTAAGATAATATGTTTGTGTTGTTTTAAGTCACCAAATGTGTGGTAATTTGTAATCACAGCAATAAAAACTAATGCAGGATTTAAAATGCATTCCATAAAGGCTTATACAGTATCTAGTAAAAAGCTCTAAAGGCTGGATTACAAAGGCAAAGGTGGAATGCTTTCTTTGTTGGATTTCTTAAAATATGTAACAAAACTAGTTCTTACTATCATTTTGTAAGGTTTGGGTAGTATCCAACATTTAGAATGGTTTCATACTACTGTTTAAAGTTCTGTGTGTGGATGCACACAAATGTGAAATTCCCCATAGCCCTCTGAAGCATAAATTAATTTTGTTGGTATTTTTTAAAATAATACCTCTAATGTAATTACATCCTATTGGCTTTATAAAATAAGGCCCCATGATTGTGAAAGCAGGAATGTTATTTGAAATGTTCGTCTCTGTGATCAAGATATTTGCTACATCAAGAAAAACCACCAATTCCCAGAAGGTTTTTACACCTGAAAATTAACCCAATTTATTTTGTAAATCTGTGTTATGCAAATTAAAAAATCAATCACTTAGAAGTCTTTTAACAAAGGATTTTCCAAAAGGAATAAAAATTCCCTACAGAAGTCAGTTCTTTAATTGTCCCTCAATACAAATGCATACATTTAATAGTCTGTTGTGAGACTAGTTACTTACAAATGCCACACTAGAGAATAAATGTTGAATTATTTGCCTGATGTGGTAGAATACTCTGCAAAATATGTTATAACAGAATTGTCTTTTATTTTTTCTTAAAGAGTACAGATTTTGTGTTTGTAGAGATCTTTGGGTGAATGTCATGGTTAACTGTACAGACTCTGGAGTCAGACTGCTGGATTGAATCCCAGCTCTGCCACTTGTGACCCGAGGTTAATTACTTAATCTCTCTCTGCTTCATTAGGAAAATGAAGAAAATGATAACACCTACTTTGTTTGATTGTATTGAAGGTTAAATACGTCAAAGCATGTAAAGTACTTATTGATAGAATGAGGCCTTGTACAAACAAGCCCTCATTAAAGTCAGGAAAATAAAATAATAGTTAATCAATCTCATAAATACATATGTAGCTCCCATTATGTAGTCAGCAAATATTTATTAGGGTCTCCTAAGTTGTAGGCAGCATCATTCCTCGTGAAATGCATCTCCCTCTTAAGCCTAGTTGATAGCTTATGGGGAGTTCTCGAAGACCTCTCCAGAGCTAAACATATTTTAAGTATATGAAACATTAGAGTCATCAGAGTTTAACACTAAGAGGTTCAGGGTTAATGGTTGAGAAGAGTATATCATGATCCAAAAACAGCAAAGTTAATCTTAATTCTAATTGTGAGCTCATAAGACTTAGGATCACAAAATCTTTCTTAGAGAATACATGGGGGAAATTTTTAAAAAGAGGGAAAATGGTGAAAAGCTTGATAAAAAAAATTGAGGAGAGTATAGAAAAAGGTATAGAATTATAACATTATATTCTTAATTTTCAGTGTAGGGGTAGTTGATGATTGAGTAGAATTTTAAGCAGTCACAGCAAAAGAAAAGAAAAAGCCAAAAGTCAACTTTTCAATTTGACAAAAACATTATGACCAAATGCAAACATATGTTTAATTAATAACCACCCAGAGGTACCTTGACCATTGTAGTGGGTATTAATTTACAACTAAGTTTCAAGGAAAAGTCTAGAAATTTTATAATTGTTAATTTAAAAAATTAACCTAAATTTGATTAGATCACTCCCAGCTGGGTTTCAGTAGCAGTCATATTAAGGTATTTATTCCCATCGAGCCCTCCATACTTTACTCCATAGTGTTTGCTGTTAAATGCTCACAGTCAAAGCCAGAACAGTCCATTGATGTCTTCTGGCTCTGCTACTCCCTTGCCGTGCTTAGGGTTCGGGAACCTCCCTGTGGGAACTGGAGGGTCAAGCATTCTGCAACCTGTCTGAATAGGGGCAGCCATTCCTTCCTGAGATCTTCCATTTCTATTCCTACTGCAATCAGGTGGAGAAAAACTCAAGAATCAGGTGGGGACTGTGGCAGAGACTTCTGTCTCCTGATAGAAATTCTCTCCTTCTTCCTTTTAGTGATGTAGAAGTTCCCATATTTATCTGACATGCAAGCACGTACTAGAGAATGTATGTCCTGGCTTCTTTAGAGTTAGATGTCACCATGTTGAGGAATGTTAGAATATATATATATATATATATATATATATATCTTTTAGGTATATAACTTTAACAAAAGGAGTTGGTTAGCTAAGCTGATTTTGTGGAGATCATTTAATAAATGTGAGTTGAAAAGCTTAAAAATCTGTCTAGATTGAATCTTTGGTTTGGGTCACTAATATGAAATTTACTAGAAGCAAAGAGGTTCTGAAGGGATTACACTTTCAAAAGAAGCACAGCCTGGCCTACCAAAACCTGTGTGTGTGTGTGTGTGTGTGTGTGTGTGTGTGTGTGTGTGTGTGTGTGTGTGTGTTTTACCTTTAAATAAGCCCTAAAGCAAATCCCTAGTCTCCAAAACCTTACCGGCAGAAAATGGTCATTCCAAAACCCTAGAGAATCGTCGAACAAGAAGAAAAAGAGAACCTGGGTCCCTGGATGACATGGAGAGAAAATGCTTACATGTTCTGCTGGCAAATAAGAGAGAAATAAATTTCAAATTGTATATGACTCACTGTATTGGTTTCTTTTTCTTTTCTTCTTTTTTTTTTTTTTTTTTTTTTTTTTTTTTTTTTTTTTTTGAGTCTCACTCTGTCACCCAGGCTGGAGTGCAGTAGTGCAATCTGGGCTCACTGCAAGTTCTGCCCCCCCAAGTTCATGCCATTCTCCTGCCTCAGCCCCCCAAGTAGCTGGGACTACAGGTGCCTGCCACCATGCCTGACTAATTTTTTTTTTGTATTTTTAATAGAGTCGGGGTTTACCGTGTTAGCCAGGATGATCTCAATCTCCTGACCTTGTGATCCTCCTGCCTTGGCCTCCCAAAGTGCTGGGATTACAGGCGTGAGCCATAGTGCCCTGCCTATTATTTTTTATTATTTTATTTTATTTTATTTTATTTTATTGTGGAGACTGGGTCTCATGATATTGCTGAAAGTAGTCTTGAACTCCTGGGATCAAGTGATCCTCCAGCCTTGACCTCCCAAAGTGCTGTGATTACAGGTGTGAGCCACTGCAACTGGCCATTTACCTCTTTTATTTCTGATGCTGTCATTTGTATCTTCTCCTTTTTTATTATTCTGCAGTCTTGATGAAGTTGTATCAATTTTACTGACTTTCCAATGACTATATTTTAACTTTCTATATTTTTACTGATTTAAATTTCATTTCTATTCTTTATTATCTCCTTCCTTTTGCTAAATTGGTTTTATTTTGTTGTTGTTGTTTGTCTTCAGTTTCTTAATGTGGAAATCTACAGTATTGATTTGAGATTTTGCTTTAGGAATGGAGTACTGAATGCTATAAATTTCCCCCTAAACACTGATTTGGCTGCATCCAACAAGTTTTAATATATCGTATTTTCATTTTCACTTAGTCCAAAATTTTTTCTTATTTTTCTTGAGAGTTTTTTGACCTTGAATTATTTAGAAATATAGACGATAATTATTAATCTATCTTCAAATTCACTAGCCTCACTGTTACTTCCATTCTACTGTTAAGTTTTTATTTTCAGTTATTGTATATTTTAGATCTAAATTTTTCATTGAGTTTTTCTTTATATTTTCTATTTATCTGTTGAGATTTTCTATCTATCCACTTATTTCAAGAGTGCTCACAATTACTTGGTGCAGCATTCATTTTGATAATAGGTCCTTTACATTTTTTGTCAAATAATTTCAAAATCTGTTTTATGTTACAGTTCGCATCTATTTATAGCCTTTTTCATTGTGAGCTAAGATATGATTCTTCAAATGCTGAGTAACTTTGTACTCTATCTTAGACATTTTCAACATTTTGTTTGAGCCCTTGTGTCTTGTTTATATCTTGTTAAACAGGGGAAATGTTGACATTTTCGATTGGGTTGGCAATTAACAAGATTATGTTCAGATCCCTGATGCGTGTGCTGTGATTTTAATATCAGTTCAGGTTTAACGTCATTGCAATGCTATTAAGAACTATCCTATGTGAATACCACTCAGTTGCCTGTCTGGGAATAACAATACTCTCTCCATGAGATCAGTTATCAAAGTCTTTGGCATGCTTTTGAGCCCAGGGGATCATAAACAAATTCGTAAAGTTACTTTCCCCAGCTCCTTCTACTCTATTATCTCTGCTGCACTTTCCAGTCCCCTGAAGCTCCCTTTTTTTGTGTTTTTTCCTCAAAGCTGGATGTTCAATTATATTTTAGCCTGAAGAAATTCTAAGCCAGGGTACAGAGGCATAAAAGACACAGGTCACCAAAAAAATTCTCAAGAAACTAATACTTTTTAGTATCTGAAAGTTTTCATAGTAAGAAAACCCTTTTATTATTCACTTGAATGGCAAACGTTTCATAATGAGAATACCAGGTTATGGACATATACACAATTATATGCTAGCCTTTGTAATTTGCAGTTTTCACATATTAGGAAAAATCTAAAATTTTTAAACGAGATGATTGACCTTAAATAAAATTTGGGTATATTTTACATTTGGTGCCTCTAACATTCTTTTCTCCTGTCCATTGTTCTCACCTTCTACCTCTAACATCTATTCTGTGCTTCTCTTCTTCTCTCACCTGCAGTTAACCAATTGCTTAAAAAATCAGCAGATTACATTTTAAGATGTTATTTCTCCCAGGAATATTTGCATTCCAATAAGTTTCCCTTGTAGTTTAAATCTCCAAGACCCAAAGGAATAAGTCTTTAATGATGAAAATGGCAGGTCAAGGGGTGAAGCATTTAGTTGTATAAGCCCTTTATGCTCTCATGTATACCTGCTCTTTTCGGGGAAATCCTTTCATTCATCTCACGTGGGAATGAAATTAAAGAGACAAATAAGGAAAAACACAAATGCAAGTACAAGTTACATGCGGTGTTTCTAGATATCTTTCCTAAAAGTTATTACTCAAGCAGTTTTTTTAATATAAGTAGGTGAAAATGTGAATAAATTTGCATATCATTTTATTACTTCATTAACTATAACTGCAACAGTGTGAACTGTAAAGTAAATGTGAGAATTCTGGAAAAGGACTTAAAGTATAATGCAATGTATCTACATGTTTCTATCTACATTTATGATTATTTAATATAATCAATGAATTCTGTTTAATATGATATATTATATAATTTTCCTATATACAAATTGGCAGATCAAATTTAAGGCTATTTATTGAAAAAAATACAGTACCTTGTAAAACAAGGGCCAAAATTTAGTATATACATTTGCCAGTGTGCAATCCATTTTTTAAAACTCTCATATGAAGATGGCCAAATAGGAAAAGCTCCAGCCTCTAGGTCCCAGCATGAATGACACAGAAGATGGGTGATTTCTGCATTTTCAACTGAGGTGCAGACCGACACCTCACACCTCACACGGCTGGGTACACCTCTGAGACGAAGATTCCAGAGCAAGAATCAGACAGCAACACTCGCTGTTCAGCAATATTCTATCTTCTGCAGGCTCCACTGCCGATACCCAGGCAAACGGTCTGGAGTGGACCTCAAACGAACTCCAACAGACCTGCAGCTTAGGGTCCTGACTGTTAGAAGGAAAACTAACAAACAGAAAGGACACCTACACCAAAACCCTGTCAGTATGTCACCATCATCAAAGACCAAAGGCAGATAAAACCACAAAGATGGGGAAAAAGCAGTGCAGAAAAGCTGGAAATTCAAAAAATCAGAGCACATCTCCCCCTCCAGAGGAACACAGCTTATCACCAGCAACGGAACAAAGCTAGATGGAGAATGACTTTGATGAGTTGAGAGAAGAAGTCTTCAGTCAATCAAGCTTCTCAGAGCTAAAGGAGGAACTACGTACCCAGCACAAAGAAACTAAAAACCTTGTCGATCAACTGGAAGAAAGAATATCAGTGACTGAAGATCAAGTGAATGAAATGAAGTGAGAAGAGAAGTATACAGAAAAAGGAGGAAAAAGAAATGAACAAAGCCTCCAAGAAATACGGGATTATGTGAAAAGACCAAATCTACGTCTGATTGGTGTGCCTGAAAGCGATGGGGAAAATGGAACCAAGGTGGAAAACATTCTGCAGGATATCATCCAGGAGAACTTCCCCAATCTAGTAAGGCAGGCCAACATTCAAATTCAGGAAATACAGAGAATGCCACAAAGATATTCCTCGAGAAGAGCAACTGCAAGACACATAATTGTCAGATTCACCAAAGTCGAAATGAAGGAAAAAATGTTAAGGGCAGTCAGAAAGAAAGGTCGGGTTACCCATAAAGGGAAGCCCATCAGACTAACAGTAGATGTCTCAGCAGAAACTCTACAAGCCAGAAGAGAGTGGAGGTCAATATTCAACATTCTTAAAGAAAAGAATTTTCAACCCAGAATTTCATATCCAGCCAAACTAAGTTTCATACATGAAGGAGAAATAAAATCCTTTACAGACAAGCAAATGCTTAGAGATTTTGTCACCACCAGGCCTGCCCTACAAGAGATCCTGAAGGAAGCACTAACCATGGAAAGGAAAAAATGTTACCAGTCATTGCAAAAACATGTCAAAATGTAAAAACCATTGATGCTAGGAAAAAACTGCATCAACTAGCAAGCAAAATAACCAGCTGATATAATGACAGGATCAAGTTCACACATAACAATATTAACCTTAAATGTAAATGGACTAAATGGTCCAATTAAAAGACACAGACTGGCAAATTGGATAAAGAGTCAAGAAGGTCTATGTAGTTGGTCGTTTGCTATATCCAGGAGACCCATCTCACATGCACAGACACACATAGGCTCAAAATAAAGGGATGGAGGAAGATCTACCAAGCAAATGGGGG
>NW_012115466.1:5069405-5069807 GCF_000951035.1 Colobus angolensis palliatus
AAAGCTGGAGGCATCACGCTACCTGACTTCAAACTATACTACAAGGCTACAGTAACCAAAAGAGCATGGTGCTTGTACCAAAGCAGAGATATAGACCAATGGAACAGAGCAGAGGCCCTCAGAAATAATATTGCACATCTAAGACCATCTGATCTTTGACAAACCTGAGAAAAACAAGAAATGGGGAAAGGATTACCTCTTTAATAAATGGTGCTGGGAAAATTGGCTAGCCATAAGTAGAAAGCTGAAACTGTATCCTTTCCTTACTTCTTATATGAAAATTAATTCAAGATGGATTGGAGTCTTGAATGTTAGACCTAAAACCATAAAAACCCCAGAAGAAAACCTGGGTAATACCATTCAGGACATAGGCATGGGCAAGGACTTCATGTCTAAAACACC
>NW_012115466.1:5070697-5108190 GCF_000951035.1 Colobus angolensis palliatus
AGGGGGGAGGGATAGCATTAGGAGATATACCTAATGTAAATGACGAGTTAATGGGTGCAGCACACCAACATGGCACATGTATACATATGTAGCAAACCTGCACGTTGTGCACATGCACCCTAGAACTTAAAGTATAATAAAAAAATAAATAAACAAAACCAGGAAAGGATATTACATTATCTCTTCATGGTACCGTGGGGTGAAGAAAAAGTAAAAATAAAAAATAACACCATCTCACAAAAAAAAAAACTCTCATATTATACCACTTTAAATTCCACATAAGTATGTATATGTGTATATGTACATATTTCAATAGTTTATTTTATATAAAATGTAAAGGATTATACAAATATACCGCAGCACCTCCATTAAAATTAAGATTTTTATTATAATTTCAGCATATAGAATTGACAAAGTCATAAACATTCACAAAGCAAAAATTTAGAAAATCTCAACCATACGGTAAACTTGGGGTTTTACTATATCTGAAAACTGGCATGAGCCTTCTAAGTAATTTGACCTGCACACGTATCCAACATCTCCAACATAAAATCATTAAATCATTTCTATCATTAATCCTCACTTTTGCATCATTAGATTTTGTTTTGTTGTTATCCTCATACCCGTGTTCTAATTATACTCATACAGAACTAATTTCATTGGAGTGGTAACCTTAGCTGCTTGCTACCTGTGGACATAAAGGAAAAAACTGAAACAAACTTAAAAAATTAGAGAATTTATTCGGGTTGGAGTGGTATCCTTAGCTGCTTGCTACCTGTTGACCTAAAGGTAAAAACTGAAGTAAACGTAAAAAATGAGAATTTATTTGGGTAATGTTTGAGATTTACAACCAAGCAGCAAAGATTCAAGTTGTCTGATAAGAAGAAGTTACAATTATTATTATTTAGTATTTGTTTTTCTGTTTTAAAATTTTCATTGATGTTTACTAACACATTTTATTTTATTTTTATTTTTATATATTTAGGCAGTACAAGTGCAGGTTTCCTACATGCACATACTGCATAGTGGTGAAGTCTGGACTTTCAGTGTGCCCATCAACCAAAGAGTGAGCATTGTACCCCATAAGTAGCTTTCCAACTCTCACTCCCATCCCACCCTATCTGTAATTTCCTGTGTCTAGTACTTCACTCTGCATGTGCATGCCTATCCATTGTTTAGTTCCCACTTATAAGTAAGAACATAAGTAAGTATTTGACTTTCTCTTTCTGAGTTATTTCACTTAAGATAATGACCTGCATTTCCTCCATGTAGCTGCAAAATACATGATTTCGTTCTTTTCTATGGCTGAGTAGCATAAATAGTATAAATATTTATTACATCTTCTTCACCCAGTCCTTGATTGATAGACAACTAGGTTGATTCTGCATCTTTGCTATTGTGAATAGTGCTGTGATAAATACATGAGTACAGGTATGTTTTTGATATAATGATTTCTTTCTCTTTGAATATATACCCAGTAGTGAGATTGCTGAATTGATTATTAATTCTATTTTTCATTTATTAGAGAAATCTCCCTAGATTTCTCTTTGTAAGAGAAATTTGTAAGGTTCTTGTATAGGTTCAAACCCCGAGAGTGTGCCAACAGAAAACATGAGGCAGTGTGGAGCAACATGCTGTTTTAATGAGCGCCTGGGTGCAGATGGGCTGAGGCCTAAAATGACATCAGCACCAAATGAGGACAGGGCAGGGGTTTTACGGTCTCCTGTAAACAGGAA
This sequence comes from Colobus angolensis palliatus, assembly GCF_000951035.1. Taxonomy (NCBI): domain Eukaryota; kingdom Metazoa; phylum Chordata; class Mammalia; order Primates; family Cercopithecidae; genus Colobus; species Colobus angolensis. The sequence continues at coordinate 5,072,434 of NW_012115466.1, forward strand.
GTGTCCCAGTCTGATGTGACTGCTAAATAGTACCCAGACAGCCTCTTTCTCAATCTTCAGGGGTACATGTCTTCCAGAAAGAGTAGGTGTCTTCCAGCCGGCTCTCTTCCTGCTTCTGCTATCTTGCTGGCACATGCTGCTGGCACAAGGAGCCTTGCATCTTGGGACTGAGTCTGAGAAGGGAGGAGTTACTCATCCCTTCAAGCTTTCAGCCCTGGGGAGAATCTTCCATTCCTGTCTATTTGGTTATAGTAAAAAGGGAAAAGGGGCGACTTTCTTAATAACTACTTTGGGCGTGACATAGTCGTGGTGTGGGCACCTTGGAAAAAGAAAATCTTAATTTTGGGGGGTATTCTTGAGAGATGGGTTGGTATTAATTGTGTCATTGTAGTAGGAGCATCGTCTGGATTGTCTGGCAGTTAACTGTAGTTTCAACAAGAGTTTTAATGACTTTTATTATTAGTGGAATAATACAGGGGAGAAATAGGAGGAACCCACTGATGAAAACTACCATCCTTACCAGGGTTTTAAATTCTCTTAAATTAAAGAACCCCCATCCTAGAAGGTTTGTTGGGTCCCATCCCTTCCAGGTTTGGACTGGTATATGGGCTACTTTTCTGATGTTTGAAGCGATTTCTAGTACTGCTTCTCCATTATTATCTATGTAAAGACAACAATTGGAGATACTAAACTTGACACAGGCCCCACCCTCTTCTGCTAAAAAGCAGTCTAGTGCTAGCCTGTTTTGATAAAATTACTGCAAGCATTTGGTTTTGTTGTTGTGTGAGCATTTCCAGGGCTAAGGTGGTTTGGTTAGTGATTATCTCTAGAACAGCCTGTAATCTAATTATTCTATCTAGCATATATATGGGAAGGTGATAACCCCATGAACCATCCTCAGCCCAAGAGACAGGACTGTAATATTCAATGATCCATTGCAGAGGCCATTTGTCCTCTTGCCATCTTTGGCTTCCTCCTACCTTTAAGGATCATTTTTCTTTGTTTAGTTTATTATATGCAGGGACCCCGAGGGGGTTGCTTGCTGTCAATGTTTTGGAGAAAGTAGTAGCCTTGGGGTGAGCTTGACCCTGGTGCAATGGACCCAGTTGGGGAGTCCGTGGACTCTCACTGCAGTTGGTGTGCTGAGTATCACAGTGTAGGGGCCTATCCACTTTGGTTGTAGTTTTTGGTGAGGGTCGGGTTGGCAGATAAACAAGTCTGTGCCCGCAAAACAGTTACGTTGAGAGGACAAGGAGGTGTCGACAGGGAGAAGCATGGCCTCATTTGCTGCTTCACAAATGAAAGACCGTGTCTGGATTAAGGAGGGGAGGTAATTCCCGAGTGGCTAGGAGTCTGGTAAGGGTGGAGGCCCTAAGACAAAAGTTCAACCATACATGATTTTAAAGAGATTATAAAAAGAGGGTGCTTTTGGTGTTGCACAGAGTCTTATGAGGGTGAAAAGGAGATGTTTTGTCCATGACTGACGGGTTTCTAGAGCCAGCCAGCTTGGGGAGTTGTGCTTTAAAGACAGAGTTAATTTTTTCAACTTTGCCTGAAGACTGAGGCCTATAGGGTGTGTGGAAAACTCATTTTATTCCTAAGGATGTAGAGATGCCTTGGGTAATTTGGCTGATAAAGATGGGCCCTTTATTGGACATGATGGATGCTGGGAGTCCAAAACGGGGAATTATATGCATGATGAGAGTTTGTGTGAGGATATTTGCACCTTCTGAAGTTGTTGGGAATGCTTCTACCGACCCGAAGAAAGTACAGACAAAGACTAGAAGACAGCGGAGCCGTTTATCGGGCAGCATGGGAGTGAAATCTACTTGCCAATCTTGCGCAGGTACCTGGCCCTGGGCTTGGTGGGTAGGAAAAGGCTGAAGCTGGAGGAAGCTCTGGGGTGACACTGAATGGCAGATAGAGCAGGACTGGGTAATTTCTCGAACATGGCTGAAAAAGTGAGGACAAGTGAGAATAAGGCAGAGAAGTTGCAGGAGAGGTTTGTAACTGACATGGAAAGAGTTGTGAAGGCTTTGGAGGATAGAGATTGTTTGAGAGTGAGGAAGAATGAAGCACCATTCCTTGACATAACATGGTCCCTACCTTTGAAGGTTTTGGGCTTGGAAGTCCTCCTTTTCTTCTGAGGAGTAAAGCAGAGAGAACAAGGACAGAGACAGAAACTGGCCTTGCATGGGTTGTAGGGCTACTTGTTTGGCTACCTGATCTGCTAGTGCATTTCCAGCCAATATAGAATGGTCTGGGGTTTGGTGGTCCCTGCAATGAATGATGGCAACTTTCTGTGGGAGCCTGGCAGTTTGAAGGAGCTTGCTAATGAGAGAGCCATTTATGACACAAGTGTCTTTTGCAATTAGGAAACCCCGTTCTTTCAGGATGGATGAGTGTGAGTGCACTACATGGAATGCATAATGAGAATTTGAATATATGTTGATCTGTTTTCTGGCTGCTAAAGTGAGAGCTCAAGTGAGGGCAGTGAGTTCAGCTTTTTTGGAGGTGGTGCCTAGGAGAAGCAGATTGGCTTCAATAGTGTGGGGGAGTGACACTATAGCAGCCAGCATGTCAGTGTCCTTGATGTAGGATGGACCTGCAATCTACAAACCAAGTAAAGGAGACATCTGGAAGGTTAGGTTTGGAAAATATATAAGAAGGGTTTGAACAGTGTTCACACAGAAGTGTGTAGTGTCTTGGGTGGTTGTAGCTTCAGGTAAGAGCATGGCTGGGTTTAGACAGGAGCTGGTTAGCATGGTGATGTGGGGAATTTCTATGAATAGAGCATACAGCTGGAGGAACCATGGGGCAGAGATGAGACTTAGTACACTGTGGTGAGCTAGCATGTCTTTGATGTTATGGGTTGAATAAACTGCTAGGTTGTCATGGAGAGATAGTTTTAGGCTTTCAAGGGTGAGGACAGCAGCTGCTGCCAATGCTCACAGCCTGGCAGGCCATCCAAGAACTGTGGCTTCAAGCTCTTTAGAGAAGTAGGCAACAACCTGGAGGATGGGTCCCTTACACTGGGTTAGAACACCTAGTGCCACTCCATGCCATTTGTAGGTATATAGAGAGAAAGGTTTGGTGAGATCTGGGAGAATGAGGAGGGGGGCTGAGATGAGAGCCTTTTGGAGTAGATAGAAAAGTTGGGTAATGGGCTGTGCAGGTTTTAAAGGCTCACGGAGAGGGCCTTTAGCAGCTTCGTATAATGATTTGGCAAGTAGAGCGAAGGAGGGAACCCAGAGCTTAAAAAGAGAGAATTTCTTGTTTAGTTTGAAGAGGCAGGAGGGACTGGAGGAGGGATATGTGGTTGGTTGTGAGCCCTTGGGTTTTGGGGGTAAGAGCTAGGCCTAGATAGGTGACTGAGGTGACTGAGGGAGTGAATATTTGTGCTTTCTTAGGGGAGACCCAATACCCCCATTCTGCCAAGAAGTTTAAAAGAGAGATAGTATGGGTGTTGCAGTCTCTTTGAGAGGGGCTACACAGGAGCAAATCATCAACATATTGAAGGAGAGTGGACAGTTTTAGGGATAAGGTACAGAGGTCATGAGCAAGGGCCTTCCCAAAAGGGTGGGAGCTGTCTCTGAAACCTTGAGGTAGTACACACCAGGTGAGCTAACGTGAAAGGTGGGTATCAGGGTTTTCCCATGTAAAGACAAGGAGGTCTTTGGAATCAGGGTGTAAAGGAATTGTGGGGAAAAAAAGCATCCTTTAGGTTTAGAATAGAATAACGGGTGGTACTGGAGGGAATTGTGGAAAGGAAACTATATGGGTTAGGAACCACTGACATACTGGGAGTATAGTTTGGTTAATGAGCCTGAGGTCCTGGACTAAGTAAGTTCCATCTGGCTTTTTAACATGTAGAACTGGTACGTTAAAAGGAGAGTTTGTTGGGCAGAGTAGGTGACTGGCAAGGAGGCGAAAAATGATAGGCTTTAGGTCTGTGAGAGCAGCTTGGGGGATGGGATACTGCTTCTGTGATAGGAACTGGGTGGGCTCTTTAAGGTTAATGCAGATGGGGGTGTGGTGTTCTGTGACTGAGGGTATGAAAGTATCCTAAACAGTGGGGTTAACTATGGATGGGGGATAAGGAAAAGTTGCATGTTTTAAGGTGGGAGGTTGGAGGAGTAGAAGAAAGTTAGATGCCCCGGAGGGGTCTGGGTTGATGCGTAGGGTACTATGGGGAACATGGAAGTGGAGAATAGTTTGGAGTTTTGAAAGGATGTCTCTGCCTAGGAGTGGAGTTGGTAATGAGGGCAGGACTAAGAAAGAGTGAGTGAAAGAAAAGGTGTGAAGGGAGCAGAAAAGTGGAGGGGTGGCTCAGGGTTTAGAGACTTGTCCCTCAATTCTCACAACAGAGACTTGGGAGGATGGGATGGGTCCCGAAAAATTAGGTAAAGTAGAGTAGTTTTCCCTGGTATTAATTAAAAAATATACTGGCCTACTTGCCACCATCAGAGTTACCTTTGGCTCGGATGAAGAGATGGTAGTTGCTGGGGCATCCATTCCAGGGCACCATCAGTCTTCAGCGGCAAGTCCGATGAGATCCAAGTAGGAGGTTTTGGCCGGCCCAGGAAGGGATGGGGGCAGCCCTTGAGGAGGCCACTCACAGTTTGACTTCCAGTGGGGTTCTCTGCAGAGGGGGCATGGCCTGATGGGCTTACCTTGGTTTGGGCATTGTCTGGACCAGTGGCCTTTATTGACACACTTGAAACAGGTGCCAGGTGGGGGTGGATTGCTAGGAGGCTTCTGTGTGGAGCTGTGGCCCCATGGGCCTGCAGGGCCCCTGATGGCGAAGGCAAGCATTTGTAACTCTGCCTGTTTTTGCCTTTTACTTTCATCATCATGATTGTTAAAGACTTTGAAGGCTAAATTAAGAATGTCTCATTGTGGGTTTTGAGGGCTGTTGTCAAGCCACTGAAGCTTGTGCCAGATATCGGGGGTGAGTTGGGAGATGAACCAAAAGTTTAAGATAGTGGTTCCTTCTGAGCTGGCTGGGTCTAGGTTGGTATACTTTATTATGACTTCAGTTAAATGAGAGAGAAAAAGGGCTGAGTTTTTGTCAGGACCCTGGATGATTTCTGAAAGTTTTTCATAGTTTACTGCTTTATGGGCACCGTTTTTGAGTCCTGCAAGGAGATACACAATCATGTGGTCTCAAGGTGGCATCCAGAGTCCCTGTCTTGATAATCTCAGTGGCGGTCCTGGTTGGGGACAGCCTCTGTGCCAGTAGGCTGGGCAGAAGTTTGGTGATGAATTATATCAGCATGCGCCTGAGCTAGAGTCCAGATACAATCCTGGTCTTCTGGGATGGGGGTGAAAGACAGGATAACATAGAGGCCATGCCAGGTTAGTTCATAAGACTAGGTAAGGTACTGAAACTCCCTAATATAAGAGGTAGGATCTTCTGGATATGAACCGAATCTTTTGTTAATTTGACAGAGGTAAGTGAGGGAGAAGGAAATATGAACTCTAACAATAACTTCAGCTCCTGCTACTTCCTGAAGGGGGCATGGGCCAAAGATGGCGCATGAGAGAGTATGGGTGGGAGAGAAGGAAGAAGCCAGAAGTGGTTGCTGCTGAGGGTTTGAAGGGGGAAGAGGGGTTAACAAGCAGTGGAGGATAGATAGGGGTGTAAGGTGGTGGGATGGGTTTACAAGCCTCAGGAGAGGGTGGTGAGGGCGGAGAATGGGTACAGACAATACTAGAATTGTCCTGAGGAGAGAACAGTGTAGGAAAAGAGATGGATACTGCTGACTGGGAAGATAGTGGTGGAAAGATGGCAACTGGGAAGATGGCTGAGAAGATGGCAGCTGAGAAGATAAAGAGGAGGCTTGGGGGGTTAAGGAAGACAGTTGAGAGGGAGATGTAGGGGCTGGGAGGGGTGGACAGCAGTCTACTAGATCCAAGGAAGAAAGAAAGGTAGGGTTGGGAGAAGAAAGGCAATCAGGGCGGCAAGAATGCAGGGAAATGATTAGAACAGGTGAGCAAGAATTGCAGAGGTTGGGCTGTGATCTGACTGCAAAAAGCCTGGACATAAGGAGTTTCTCCCCATTTCTCCTTTCATCGGCAATAATTGCTTAAATCCGTTAAAATTGTAAAGTCGAATGTTCCATTTGCGGGCCATTTGGACCCATTATCCAATTCGTATTGTGGCCAGACTGAATTGCAAAAATAGACAAAGCGCTTAGGGTGGATATCTTGCCTGAAGCCTAAGGTTTGCAGGTTTTTATGAGGCAGCCTAGAAGGCTGTCCTTTGGAATGGAAGACTGGGAATTTGCCATAATGGAGGGTAAACTCAGGAGAACAGGGAAACCGAGACCGTCCTGGACGCCGGAAGGAGACGATAAAAGGAGTGATTGTCACTGCTGTCTTTTTCGTTCCTGGAATGGGATTAATGGCTTAGAGGCATTCCCCTAAGACCAGATGATTAGCAAGTGCCTGACACATGCTGGAGCCTTCTTGAATCAACGTTGGATTTTCAGACGAGAAACCAAGAGAGGCCATGTGGATTTTTCCCTGTTAACCGGGTTCCTGGGAAACTTACCAGTAGGCGAGATCAGTGAGCCATGTGCATGCACAAAAAGGCGACTGGAGGCTGAGGAGCTTCCATTGTCTGGCTGCTGTGGCCTGCTCTCCAGGATGGAGGGGTAGGTCCACAGGGCATGCAGACCTGAGCCCCTCCTGGGTTTCTGCACCAGAAGTAAGGCTGTTGTATTGGTTCAAACCCCGCGAGTGCGCAGGTAGACAACACGAGGCAGTGTGGAGGAACATTTTTTTCGGGGGGGGGGAACAGAGTCTGGCTCTGTCTCCCAGGCTGGAGTGCAGTGGCATGATCTCAGCTCACTGCAACCTCCGCCTCCATGGTTCAGGTGATTCTCCTGCCTCAGCCTCCTGAGTAGCTGGGATTACAGGTGTGTGCCACCATGCCTGGCTATTTTTTGTATTTCTAGTAGAGATGATGTTTCGCCGTGTTAGCCAGGATGGTCTCAATCTCCTGACCTCATGATCCGCCCGCCTTGGCCTCCCAAAGTGCTGAGATTACAGGTGTGAGCCAACACCCTCAGCTCAGCAACAGGTTGTTTTAATGAGCACCTGGGTGCAGGTGGGCTGAGGCCTAAAATGGTGCCAGCACCAAATGAGGAGGAAGTAGGGGTTTTAGGGTGGTCTCCTGGAAACAGGAAGTGTCCCAGTCTGACGTGACTGCTACTTAGTACCCGGAAGGCCTCTTTCTCAATCTTCAGGGGTACGTGTCTTCCGGCAAGAGTAGATGTCTTCTGGCTAGCTCACTTCCTGCTTCTGCTATCTTGCTGGCACATGCTGCTGGCATAAATAGCCTTGCACCTTGGGACTGGGCCTAAGAATGGAGGAATTACTCATCCCTTCAAGCTTTCAGGCCCTAGGGAGAATCTTTCAGTATTCTCCATAAATGTTATACCAATTTACATTCCCATCAACACTGTATAAGCATTCCCTTTTCTGCACATCCTTACCAACATCTGTTATTTTTAGACTTTTTAATGATAGCCATTCTGACTGGTGTAAGATGGCTCAAATTTTGGTTTTAATTTGCATTTCTCTGATGTTTATTGATGTTAAGCACTTTTCATGCGTTTGTTGGCCGATTGTATATCTCCTTCTGAAAAATGTCTGTTTATGTTCTTTGCTTGTTTTTAATGGGGTTATTTGTTCTTTTCCTGTTAAGTTGTTTGACTTCCTTGTGAATTCTGTATATTAGCCCTTGTTGGATGCATCAATTGCAAATACTTTTTCCCATTCTGTAGACTGTGTTTACTCTGTTGATTATTTCTTATGCTGTGCAGAAGGTTTTCATTTAATTAAGTCTCATTTGTCTATTTTTGTTGTTTTTACTTTTGAGAATGCAAAAATCCTCAACAAAATATTAGCAAATATAATTCAATAGGACATCAAAAAGATAACACACTATGATCAGGTGGGATTTATCCCAGGTATACAAGGATGGCTCAACATACACAAATCAATAAACATGACACATAAAGTAAACAGAATTAAGCATAAAAACCATATGATCTTCTCAACAGATGCAGAAAAAACATTCAATAAAATTCAGCATTTCTTCATGATAAAAATCCTCAAGAAACTAGGCATAGAAGGAACATGCCTCAACATAATAAACACCATATATGACAAACCCATAGCCAACGTTATGCTTAATGGAAAAAGCTGAAAGCATTCCCCCTAAGAATTGGAACAAGACAAGGATGCCTATTTTCTCCACTCTTGTTCAGAGTCCTGACCAGAGAAATCAAGCAAAAGAAAAAAAGAAACATCTAAATTGGAAAAAGAAAGTCAAATTTTCTCTGTTCACTGACAATATGATCCCATATCTAGAAAACCCTAAAGACTCTACCAAAAAACTCTCAGATTTGATAAATGAATTCAGTAAAGTTTCATGATATAAAATTAACATCAGAAATCAGTAGCGTTTTTATACACCAATAATAATCTAGCTGAGGACCAAATCAAGAAGGCAATTTACAAAGCTACCAAAAAAGTAAAATGCCTAGGAATATATTTAACCAAGAAGGTGAAAGGTCTCTATAAGACCTGTAAAACACTGAATAAAGAAATCATCAATGACACAAACAAAAACAAAAGAATCCCATGCTCATGATTGGAAGAATCAATATCATTAAAATGACCATATTGCCCAAAGCAATCTAAGATTCAATGTAATCTCTGTCAAATTACCAATGTCATTTTTTACAGAATTAGAAAAAGCATTTCTAAAATTCATATAGAACCAAAAAGAGCCTAAATAGCCAAAGCAGTTCTCAGCAAAAAGAACAAAGCTGGAGGCATCGCATTACCTGACTTCAAATTACATTACAAAGCTACACTAACCCAAACAAGATGATACTAATATAAAAATAGACACATAGATGAACAGAATAGAATAGAGAACCCAGACATAAAGTCGCATACCTACAACCAACCGATTTTTAACAAAGTCAATAAAAATATACACTGGGGAAGTGGCACCCTATTCAATAAATGGTGCTGAGAAAATTGGATAGCCACATGCAGAAGAATGAAACTGAACCCACACCTCTCACAATACATAAAAATTAACTTAAAAATTAACTCGAGATGAATTCAAGACCTAAATGTAAAACCTGAAACTATGAAAATCCTAGAAGAAAACCTGAGAAAAACTCTTTTGGACCCTGGCCTAGACAAGTGGATTTTTAAAGGAAAAGAAGAGGCAGTTCCTACATTGTTCACTAAGAATTTACATTAAAACAACAAGCTATTGATTGGCTATACATTATTCTTTGTATCACAAATTCTGGAAATATAAAGATAATGGCTGAGGCAACTAGTCAGGAATGAAATGTTTTTAAACAATTGTCCCCAGGCATGAGTGTAGAAGGCATAACTAAAGTCCCATACTCATGTTTCTCTGGGTCTGATAAATTTTGGATATCTCACATAACTCTCAGATTGTTCTGAGCTAGTTTTCTTTTTCATGACCCTCTGTTGGTTAAAAAATCTTCCCATAGAAACATTGATGATCACCCCCTGCTGAGATTAGAGTAATAGATACTTTTCATCCCTCAGTTCTGGGGAGGCTCATTCCTCAGTAGTCCACAGTCACTGAATTTTTTAACAGTTATCATTTTTTAATCATCTCTGGTCTACAAAATTTCACAATTTTTGTTTTCTTGGAAGAAATAAAACAATGACAGATAAAAACCTATTCCTTTGAGAAGTCAACTAAAAACTATAATTACACTGAGGCCTTTCTTTATAGACTTGCTATAGCAGGAAATAATTCAGGATTCTGTCCAAATTGTAAGAAAATAATGAAAACTCAAAAACAATGGTCAGGGCTAGAATTTAACAACAGGTGTAGTATAGTTGTCTTCTGAAACCTACTTTTCTTCTGTCTCACATGCCCCTTTCCTACCAAAAAAGAAATCAGAGTAAGACCAATTTATTGGTGAAATAAGTTCTAGACTTATGATACTTAGTCTGATTATTTGCATGAAGTTCAACGAAAATAGTGATTGCCCATATAGGCTCCTTTTAAATTAGCTTTGCTAGAACCTTTTCATAAGGAATCTCAGATTAGACTTTTTTAAGCCTTTTGAAACTAATAAGCCAAGGCAACAATTCACCAGACTGTGCCTGTGATAGCTGTACAGAAGTAGAAGAGGATATTAATGCTTCTTTTGGATTTATTTACAATTCTGATTCTGAATCTCTTTATACAAGCACACTCATTTGAAGAGAAAATAATTTGATTCTGTGTCACTCTGCAACTAGAACCTAAGTCCTTAATTGGCTGAAACTGTTGCATACACTGGGGTAGAAAAATGGGCTTGTGAGCATGTAAGTCCAGTGCATAATATTGAACCCCAACAAACTCAAATGATTTAGATATTTTAACATTTATTTGGAGATAATGCTGAGCACAATGAGAGAAAGGGATATAGAGGAAAGAGCACTTTCTTAGTGTGACCAGGAAGTGAAGGATCCTTGCTTCTTGTCTTCTTGAAGGAAATAATACAGTCAAGAGACCAATTAGTAAAGGAGCCAAAAAGGTTTATTAAGGAAATAAAGGTACACTCCAAGAGAGGATCAGGCTCACATGGCTAGGAACAGTCCTGAGAGTTCTGTGTTGAAGTTTTTATTATGTTAGACTTTTTCTTTAAGTTCCCACTTCTGTCTTAAGTCTCTGCCTTTTTCTTGTTTCCTGCTTCTGTCTTAAGTCTCTGCCTTTGTTATCCTCTAGTTCCTGCCCAGGTTTGTTGGATTCTCCCTTGCTGTCAGTAGATGTGCATGTGTGGGGCCTGATATCAATATGAATCATATCTAATGGTAGTGTTGCTAATTACTGCCACCCCAGGAAGGTCATATAGTGGTCAACTCTGTATTTATTGTGCCTGTATATATTTCAGGAATTTTCCTTTTGTGCCTTGTCCCTTCTTATCAGCATGTAGCTAGCTGCATTCTGACAGCTCAATCACAGAATAATTACTGGGTGTCTTAAGGAGTGTTCTGTTCTGCATAGGTATTTCCCTTCTCTCTCAGCATGCATGTCCGGGGTGGTCTCTGGGATGCAAGACTTTCTAGAGCCTCATCCCCTGGGAGCTCCCTTTCCTGCTCATGTCTTTCTGCCTACTCTAACAGTAATGCTTAGTTTGCCTTCTATTTCCCTGAAAAATACAGCTTTGGTGAAAAAGTCTCAAACCATCATTCATTAAAGAAAATAAAAAGTTTTTGGCTAACCAGGCCCACCTTCCTTAGAGGCAGTGTATGGATTATCTATTGCTATCACGCCCACCTCTTGCAATCTCACCTTCAGCTCCAAGTGGCTCATCAAAATATTTTCATATGTTTGTATTCTACCTGTACCAGACCAGGTCCACAAATATACTTTTGCTCATTTTATAATATTATAATATTTCTAGTGCTTTAAAAGTGTTCCATCTTTGCGGCACCTCTGGAAGTTGCCCAGCAACATTTGTTATAGTGCCCATTCAGACTGATACTTCTCCTGCCTTCTCTGTTGAAGTCCCTGTGTTGTATTATCTGGGGAATACAGCTTCAACCATCCCCTTCCACATACATGTATATGAAACATACATAGTAATCCACAAAGTATCAATTTAATCTATGAAATACAGTTTTCTATATAGCATCTATTATTCAGGTCTGTGACTTAGGAGGCACAAAATAAACATGAAGACTGATTATTGCCTTTACTACACAGTCCATTATGCACTCTTCTAAAAGGTATTTATATTGGGAAAATTTAATTTTTAAAAGTAAAAATGAATATGTTTTAAATCCACCATGTACTAGAATATGTTTTAAACTTCTGTGTCTTATAAGAACTGTGAGTTTTATTCCTAGCTGTACATAGACAGAGAAGACGAGGGGCAATGAAATGGCCTACATATGTAACAAAAAACTACATAACCAACGTTTTTTGTGAGTCCATCTTTGGCATATTTACATAAGGAGAAAAAAACAAAACAAAATAAAAACATTTGAAATAGCACAAAGGCCCTTGTCTTATTAGCTTTTCAGAAGCTTGTTTTTATAGATGTCATGGTGCTCTGTTTGGAATACAGCCCCAAACCATCACATTCCATTATAATTAACTGGGCAGCATGTGACTGTTCTACTGATGGGCTGATTTTGAGATGAAAATTTTGGAGGAATCCCATCAAATGCTGGAGAATGCACACACATTTGGTATAAAGGAATTATAATTAAACTTCAGTCATTCTCTCCTACAGAGAACATTGAATTCGAGTCAAAATTGGCTTCTATTATGTTTAAGTCTATCACAGGCACTGGGGGAAGATCATTAAGACACTAGAGCAACGTGAAATCTGTGGGCAAATGTTCTACTTATTATAACGTGTGGGTGAATTCAAAGCTGTCCCCAGAATGAATGCAAATATAGTCTATTGTGATTCTCACCAGTATAACCGTGCCACTAGAGTAAGGGCTCAGGTCATGTAAAAAAAACTCCACAGAGTGCCCAGCTCTCTCTCTAGAAGTGCCTACAGAAACTCAAGAAAAATAAGGAGTCATTTTGGATACAAACTTAACCTTCCTCTACTTTTCTCCCTTCCCCACACTTAGAATCAGATTCATTTATCAAAGTTTCCCCATATCCATATAAAAAGCCACTCCCTTCCTGTCTTCTTTGAAGCAAAATTGCTTGTGGAAGAGGAAGAAAGCCACCTTTCTGTTGATGGCTTAGGAAGAATGAGCCTACCTTGCTGTTACTATGATTCATTCTTGTCAAGCACCATTAGAAGAGCAAAAGGATAAGTTTGACTCTTTCCCTTTCCACAAATAACATTTTTGTGACTTTTATTTTACTCCAAGGATTATAATTGTTGTTGCTCAGAAAAATTGAAGAAGCCTCAAGGTCCCCTTGACGTGTTCCTACTGTTCCTAGTGTTTCTCCCAAAGCACAGGGTAAAGTTGTTGTCTGAAGTTCCCCTATCTGCCTTAAGTCTCTGCCCACCAAGGAGAACAATTTTTTTTCCTCCTCCCTGTAATCTCACTATCTATGGCAGAGGCAAGACAAAGAATGTAATCATACCTGACCAAACTCTTACAACATAATGTTTCACAAGCTTATTCAGATTCCAGAGAGAACTGTTTATCATTTAACCTCTGTTCTCTATCCATTCATTCTTTCTAGTAATCATTTATTGTCCCTCAAGAGAATACCTCTTCTCCCACTTCCCATGACCGGTTTTGTGAAAATCCAAGCCCCTATTCTTTCCGTAACCTCAAGATGGCATATAAGCTTCTGTATCTCCTTGGGAAGTTGAGTCTTCATTCTGAAGCCTCCTGTGTGTACACAGTAAGTAAGTTTTTATGCCTTTTCTTTAATTAATCAGTCTTTGGTTAATTGATTTTTCAGGGATACTTCACAGGGCCAAAGGCCTTGGTTCCTACACAATGTCTATTTTAGCATGACATATTCTGTGTACACCTATTAAACTAGCTTAGAAGTACTATAAAGAATTGATACAGTTTCCCGTATCAATGAGATAGGGCAAAGACCCCTCTTAGGGGCCTGCTGGGACCTCTCCCCAAGCATAAAATTTAAAAAATACGTATTTCAAGTCCCTTTAAAAAAATTCTAGGCACCTAGTTAGCAAAAATAAATGAACAACCTGATAACCAAGAAGATGCAATAACTTCAACAATAGCCTCCCAAGCAAGTCAGAGTCAAATGGTGTTTTGGTTGCCCCTGAAAACTAAAAGATTACATCCAAACATATGGACTTGAGTTGTTTTTCAGAAACCTGGACTCCCCAAATGACAAATACCAAACAGTCTGGCATGGTGGCTCATGCCTGTAATCCCAGCACTTTGGGAGGCTGAGGCAGGTGGATCACAAGGTCAGGAGTTCGAGACCAGCCTCACCAACATGGTGAAACCCCATCTCTACTAAAAATACAAAAAATAGCTGGGCATGGTGGCAGGTGCCTGTAATCCCAGCTACTGAGGAGGCTGAGGCAGGAGAATCGCTTGAATCTGGGAGGCAGAGGTTGCAGTGAGCCAAGATCATGCCACTGCACTCCAGCCTGGGCGACAGAGTGAGACTTCATCTCAAAAAAAAGAGAAGAAGAAAGAAAAACGCCAAACATTGTCGCACAGACCTCAGATAAGAGAAAACTAAGAACTAGTATCTGATCACCTTTCTTTGCCCTAAGTTTCTTCCTGGGGGTCCTGGGGAGCATCTTGCCCACAGGCTAAACCTTAACATTTCTTTCTGTTGAACCCCAAGCTTTTAAACAAAGCATTGTTTCTTTAGCCTATTGCAAATTAAAAACAAATCTCTAAATTTGCCTATGACTTGTGAGCCCCTACTTCAAGACATCCCACCTTTTTGGGCCAAGCAAATACATCTACTCTTTATGTTGATTTATGATTTTGCCTGTAACTTCTGCTTTCTTAAAATGTACTCTTGTCTTCAGAACCATTGCTTGAAAGTCACTGGGGAGTTCAGATCTTCAGCATTAGCTGCCCATCTTCCTTGCTTGGTGACCTACAATAAATGACTCACTTCCTTTTGCTGAAAATCCTGGTGTGTTTACCTTTTTTTGTGTACCAGGCACACAGATCCAAGCCTTGTTTGGTAACATCAATAATGAAACAGTAGTCTTTGTCTTTACACACATGTTTGCACACATACACACACACACACCCCTTACCCTACAAACAAAAATTAATAGATCCTGGTTCTTTCCATCTAAAGAATCCCTAAATTTTTAAGCACATGCTGCTGAATATTATCAATTTCCCAGTCACCACTAATTTTTGTTCTTTCATTCAATAGGCAATTTTTAACATATTGCATATAAAACACTGTGCAAAAAGACCATGAATAAATAATGTTCTTTTTCATAAAGGAGTATACAGTGAATAGGAGGACAAGTATTCACAGTATGATAATGGCTATGATAAAGATATACAGAAAACAATGGGAGCACAGACAAGGGGTACCTCACCCAGGCTAGCAGAGGTGGTAGTGACAGGAAAGGGGAAGAAACTGTCATGAGTGACCCTTGAAGGACAAACAGAACAAACAGGAGTTAAACAGGTGAAAAACAGCAAAGGGTGTTAGGAGAAGGGACATGTCAGCTTTTGTAAGTAACTTCAATTTTGGGACCCCAGTTTTTTTATCTATAAAAATTGGATAATAACTATCGAGAGCATACCAACCTGTCTAAATGTGTGTGTTTGTATGTGTTTATGTGTGTGTGTGCGTATGTGCATGCGAGTGTGCACCCATTTTGGTTGGTACCTTCTCTGATTCCTCAGCTAACCTCATTACATCAGTAAGAAGATAAATTAGAATAGTATATGTGAACATACAAAGTAATCTATACAATATAAATTTAATTAATTAAAATCTACCAGGATGACTTTGTTGCTTGAATCACATGTTGACTTAGAAAGATGCTGAAGGTAAAAAGTGGAAGAAGAAAGAAGAAAACTAACTTATATAGAATTGCTATTAAGCACAACATGAACAAGGTATTTGGATATACACTCCTTTTTTATAGTCCCCAAAAAACCAATAGATAGAAATATGCAATTGAAGGAGACCAGGGAACCTCACTTCTAAATATGGCACCGTAGTATGATGATTGTTTTAAATTAAAGACCCTTAAAGGTCAGAATATGCTGGAACAGACTCTACTCTGATATTCCCCTATCTACCTTAAGACTGCACCTGCCAAAGAGAACACAATTGCCTTCTATCTCCTTCCTGAAATCTCATTATCTGTCACAGAAAAGAACATTGAGGAATGTAACCACACCTGGACAGACTTTTTCACAAGATAATATCTAGTTCATTCAAATTCCAAAGGGAATCATTTACAAGTTAATTTTTGTCTCTTGGATCTATTTATTCTCCCTAATAATCATTACCCCTCAAAAAAATCACCTACGTTTTCCATCTCCCCCTGTAAAGAAGGGTATATCAGCATCTGGGCTTCATTGGGTTATTGGATAACCATACTTCTGTGGTTTTCTTCCATGCATATTCAATAAATTTTGTACACCTTTTTCATATTAAGCTGCCTTTTGTCAGTTCATTTTCAGTGAACCTTCGGTAGGCAGAAAAGATAATCTCCCTCCACCTCTACACTATCATTATTTTCCAAAGTAGAAAACTCATAGAAGTTAAATATTTTTCCCATGCTAAAACAGCTAGTAAGTGGAATACTCAGAATTTTAAGTCAGTTGTTCTAAGTTCTAACTGTTTTCATACTCCTATGTGGCAAAGAGCAAATGTTGTGGGAGTACTTCATCCTCATATCATAATCACACCTTAATTTCTTTGACTCCCTCCAAAAATTACACCTGTACTTGGTCTGGTTCCAAAACAATCAGTGATGCCAAGAACAAGATCAGAGGCCTTTGGACTTTATCAAAATCAAGGGTTAATGCTGGATCTCCTTGAAACAGCGCTCCCTTTACTTCAGAAAAACTAAGGCTAATGTCCTATTCTCCTCCTCACTCCAAAGCAAGAAAAGAAACAAAGGAAAAAGCCAAGTTATCGGGTTTAGAGAAAAATCATGTGAAGACTCATGCCTTAGTTCACCTTCTGCAGTCAACACTATGCACTAAGAGCTGACTGTGTGTTTAGCACTAGAGAAATGCCAGTTGGCATCAGAACCGGACCTCAAAGAATGAGTGAGATTCCAGGCTGAGAGAAAATATAACTGTCAAGGCACAGAGGCGGGAACACCTAGGTGATGCCTGGGAAGTACCAATAAGTTCAAGTTAGTTAGAAAATAGATCATGAGAAGAATAGAGATATCAGTCTATCTCCCAAATATCTCACAATTCTGTCTCTTCTTTCCACCTCTACTTCTGTGATCTTTGTTAAATATCGGCACTCTTAATAACAGCTTGTCATTATTCTTAATATGAAAAGACACAGTAGCCTGAAACTATCTTACTTGTCTAAATTTTACAAAAATACATTTGACCATTTAATACTTAACTAGAACTCCCCCAGGACCTTAGACAGGGCCTGAGAAGTGAGAGGCCCTGATGCTTGTTTCATTATCTTTATGTTAATCTGCATCTGGGGAGTAAAGGATGAAGTTGATAGGGAAGGAATAAGAAAATAGAAGATAAATTATATCATCAGCACATGTCAAGAGAAAAGTAGCCACAGGACAAACATCCTTCCCCAAATAACAAGAAATAAATATCACTGAATATTTATATAAAAGGCTGATTTTTTTCTAGAAATGATGATAATGTCCTAAATCAGCAAAATTAAATGTTCCACCATCAGTAAAATTGCTTGCTCAATTATTAAGCCAAGTTATAATCAAGTTTAAAACTTATATCTTCACTCATAATAAAAGGTAAACATATGGAGTCAACCTTGGAAAGCCGCATAAACATTTATTCCAATGAAACAGAAAGAATAGCATTAACAAATTTAAGAAAAAAAAAGGAGAGAAGATTTTTCATACAATAAAAGAAGATATCTGAAAATAATAGAAAATATTTGCATTAATCCAAAAGTTCTTTGCTTGCCCATAGAATATCTTCCAATAAATTGAATTATTGAAGGAAATGTTATTACATATCAAGGGAAATGACAATATTATTTATACATAGCTTGATTTCTTATATCTAAAAAATTGTGAATTTGGTACTTACAAATACATATGAGAGACATATTGACTAAAGCCAGCAATAAAAATAAAAAATATTATGTCACTGTCATCACATCACATTATAAATATCCTTAAAATTATCCCCTTGTGTCACTATCCACATATGAATACTTCTTATGATAGCATACAATTTTATTTACTTTTCACTATCTGGAAAAGTTATTAACATTTTAGACATGAGCTTGTCAAATTAGAAAAATCTCACAGCAACCGTTTCACATTAATTGCAAAAGTCATCACTTGGCCAACATTTAAAACTAGTTGCCAAAATAAAGATAAAAACTTAATAAAGAATGATATACTGCCAATATCATGCCATGCATAAGAGTGCATAATTTTAGCTGTCTTTGATGGACCCAAGAAAAAGATTTTGAATAAAATAAAATAGTAAAATATATTGCAGAGACAATTAGCTTCATCATTAGGAGCATTTGCCATGATGCGTATGTGGTTCTAAATTTTTGAATTCATATTAAAACTGATAAAACGAAGAGTGTTTTTCTCACTAATGCCACAACTTAGGACTAATTTATAGAAGAAACTACCTATAAAAGGCTTTTGTTATGGTAGTTGCCATTATGTCAGCAAATAAATGCACTTGGATTGCATCCAAGACTAACTACCGAGTCTTCACCACTTTGCAAAACAAGTTTTCTTTATGAAACAAAAATGTCAAGGCAATTTCTAACTTGCAGTGAGTTGTATTCTAAAATATATTTTGCAGGTGGCTGTTTGTCACACTCACAATGATTTCCATGGTGCCATACTCGGGGGTCAACTAGAGAAATAAATTTAACCCATAATATACCAATATTATAGAATAAATTATAACAAGTATGTACTGTGTATAACAAGAATTCTCTGGAAACTACAGTTATTGATTTTTCTAAAAATGCCAGGAACACAACCCATGTCTGCTGCAGCTGGATAAGAAATTTCCCTTCCAACTCTATCTCTGCTTAATGGGCAGTTAGAACAAAGAGTTTATCAGCTTTAAGTTAATGCAGAAGTTGTGAGAGTTAGAGTTGAGGAAGAAAAGTTGAAAGGCATGATTGCTACAAACTGAGGGCGTCTGGTGTAATAGGGCCTTAGAAACACATCAGTAGCCATTTGCCACATATCCCTTTTGTTTCTTCTTGTCAACCCAAGGATATGTTAGAATGTAAGATTTCTGATAGCATTATCTTTGAATTATGATCTTGGTTTGTTCCCTCTCAAGTCTACTTAGAAACAGTTTCTTTTTTCCTATTTCACTTTTTCTAAAATAAACCAAAAAGAACTATCTGAGGTGTTTTGCTTTCTTTGAGTTTTATCTGCTTAAATCAATTTTTACTGCAACTTACAATGAGGAAACAAACAGAATTTCTTATGAGCCTCTCAAATTCTTCCTTCTCATATAGAATCAGTTATCTTCATATTAGTAATACAGTAAGCTTGCTTGTCAGAACCAGCTATGAGAGATACAGCAACTACTTTTGATTAATGATAGTTTAATTATCAATGTTTTAATGTAATGTTTAAAAAATAACTTATAATGGATTTAAGCTTAGTTCTATAATAAATGACCTCTTTCTTGCAGTCTGATGTGTTTTTGAAAAGTGACGGAGAAAGTGCTGGAATTGTTTATATGTAAATTGGGAATTCAACAGTGCCTACAGGCCTACTTTATCAATGCAAACATGATCATATGTCTTGAGTGACAATGTATAAAAAATGTAGAGAAACACCCCTGTAGAGAAAGATGGAATCTTTGTAGACAGAAAGAACTGGAAAAAGAAAAAACCTTTTCTGAGTTTAATAGAAATGTCAGGATCTTGTTTTCCTGGGCATTTTATTAGAGGCCTTAGGGTAGAGTCTAAGGGAACGCACTAATTGGCATGTGCTCAGTCTCAGCATTGGAATGGCAATGAAGGACAGATGGGAAAGCATATCTCAGTCTTTTACCATTTCATTTTAAAGTTCTGCCTCATAGGACCCTATCTTAGATAATATCAGAAGCATAAGAGGAAGCTGGATCCATTAATCTATTTCCAAATATTAGTTAAGAAGGAGGTTAGCGCACAAAGTAGAGAAAGTGAGAAGAAAACATAAAATTGAAAGATTTTCCATTGTTTCCACTAAAATAGGAGGGATATAAAAACTACCTTTGCAAAGATTATGCCAGTGAGAGAAATCTAACATGGCTGATTCCATCTTGTTCTAGCCTCACAGTCTGACCGTTTTTGCTCATTTCTGGGCATAGGCCCAGCTAAACATGGGAGGAATTCAGTTTTTAGTTTAACCTGGAAGCAAAGATAGTAATAATCCCCCCCGAAAGCTATCCCCATTCTTGTTAAAGGGTTGAAAACTAATAAAAGGCCATGAGATTAGGATTATGGGATGGGCCTAAACTCTGCTAAAATGTAGGCATAGTTTCTACAATCCCTAACTGATAGGAAACATGTGGCCAAAGATCATAAGATTTGTGACTTCCCCAGTTTTTCCTTTATATAACATGACCATTGTAGAACCTAAGATCGATATTTCAAGATGCTTTTCAAATGTTTGCATTCTGGCAATTGACTGACCCCATCTGGACTATGATTCACGACTCAGTTCTTCTGTGGTCCCCACCCAAAGGTGGACTCAGCACATGAGGACTGTTTTCTACATCCATGTGATTGCATCCCCAACTAATCAGTAGTACTCATTCCCTACTTCCCTACTCATCACATCATCCTTCAAAAACCCAAACCTCCAAGCCTTCAAAGAGATTGATGTAATAACTCTTTCTTCTGCATTGCTAATCTAGCATTAATTAATTCTTTCTTTATTGCAATACCACAGTCTCAGTGAATTGGTTTTATTTGTACAGCAGGCAAGAACCCACCAGGTGATTACAATATAAAATTAGAGCCTACCTTTTTATTATGTCCTGTATTCAGAATTCACCTGGAGAGTCCATGGACATACAGTACAATGCATGGGTCAGCCACCTTTTTAAGTAAAGATCCAGTCAGTAAATATTTTAAGCTTTACTGTTCATATGACCTCTGTTGCAACTACTTAACTCTACTATTGTTGCAAAAAAGACAATCTTACAATATGTAAATGAATGATTGTGACTGTGTTCCAATAAACATTTATTTTTTCTAAATAATAGGCAGTGGACGTGATTTGGCCTGAGGGCCATACTGTGTCCACTCCTGCTATAATGGAGTAAACAGTAGAATTAGTTTAGCTGTTAAGTAATGTATTTTATAATCTGAGTGAGTTTGCTTAATTTTTCAAGGTCTCTTTTTCTTCAGGTTTCTCATGTGTAAAATGAGTGCTAAACTAGCTCTGTAGTAATGTATGCAGATATATTACACTTATATATTTACAGAGTTTATTTGATAAATTTATATTACATTCATCAGGGTAAATATTGCAACTGTTGTAGCAGACAAACTTTAGAATCTCAGTTGCATAACAAAATGAAAATTTCTCATTTATGTGAAGTCCAAAGCGGATGTTCCTGGTGGGTTGTTCTCCAGAGCATCTTGTTCTCAGGCTGTGATTCAGGAACCCCGTATTACATTGTTTGGCTCAAGCAAAGACACATCAGTGCTATCCAACCAGCAGTCCTGAGGGAAGGGAACACTGAAGATTACATATCACAAGCTTACCTTCTCCTAGAGGTAATGTAGACATCCATTGGTCACAGGGTCTACCTGGATGCAACGTGGAGAGGCTGGGAAATAATAGTCCTTAAAGGGGCAGCCATTGTCCAGCAACAACTCCACACTATGGAAGGGATGAAGAAAGTATTTGTGGTCAGCTGGTAGTATCTGCCACAATTATAAATGCAAAATGTGAAAAAAGTCTCCAGTGTGTATGTATGTATTCTACAAAAATATTTATTATGTGTATTTGGAGATGGTTTTCAGAAATATTAAGTAAGGCCCCTGTGGAAACTGGATAAGAATAAATGAGGCCGGGTGCAGTGGCTCACGCCTGTAATCCCAAAACTTTGGGAAGCTGAGGCAGGTGGATCACCTGAGGTCGGGAGTTCGAGACCAAGCTGACCAACATGGTGAAACCCCATCTCTGCTAAAAACACAAAAATTAGCCTGGCATGGTGGTGCATGCCTGTAATCCAAGCTACTTGGTAGGCTGAGGTAGGAGAATCACTTGAACCTGGGAGGCAGAGGTTGCAGTGAGCCGAGATTGCGCCACTGCACTCCAGCCTGGGCAATGAGAGCAAAACTCCATTTCAAAAAAAAAAAAGAATAAAAGAATATGTTTAGTTTATTAATGAAGTAATGGACACATCAAAATTTTGGCCAATTGTATAATATTTCCACAATAAATCAATAGTACAGTTGAGTTTCAACTGTAAGGACTAAAGCCATACATTCCAAGTTTTGCTTATTCTTTTACAAAATCAAACGTATAATGAACTGGAATTTCCACAAGCAGCTGGTGCTTACACCTACAAATGTATAACAATAACTGTTTCCTCCCAAAGTCCAAATGCAATTCTAGTTAGGCAAAGAAAGTTACAGTTTGGAGATGAGCCAAAGCAAAAGAATTAAGCATAGTTAAGCAGACTTTCAGACATAGAAAGCAGCTGAATTTCTTCTTAGGGATTCATAATTATAAGAAGGTCATGAGAAGACTTAAAACGGTATTGCTCACTTGCCTTTGATGCTACAAATTCATCTCTCTTTGTTGCTTATGGTGCCCCTTATGCTCAGTCACTGCAAGGTTTTAAGGATTATTACAAACTAGGGGAAGTTGTTTATTCAATTGCTTACTCAAATCTTTCTGAATGCTAAACACGGCACACACTCCCATCTTAACAAATTAATTATTTAAAAGCTTATTAACTGAGTTTATAATCAGGGAAGCCAATGAGATAAATAAAACAACTCTTTGAGGAGGATTCATTTATTATATCTATATCTGTGTGTGTATATATATATGTGTGTGTGTGTGTGTGTATATATATATATATGTGTATGTATACTTACTGAGTACTTCTATACCCCAAGGGTAATATTGAGAAAGTGCATGCAAATAACCATAAGCCTTGCCCTCATAGAACTTAGAGTCTTATAGGGAAGTAGAAAATAAACAAGAGACACATGTATAATCCCAACCTACTAAGCATAAGGAGGAAATAGGTAGAGAATACCACATAAGGGGATGATCCACTTAAAAAGGATGTACAGGGACAACCTAAAAGACATTTAACTCAAGACTTAAGGAAGATAAAGAATCAGCTAAGTAAAACCTCAGAGGAAGAGAATTCTAGGGAAAAAAGAAAAACAGTAAGTGGAAAAGATCTAAAGCAGGAAAAAGCCTGGCATGTATGAAAAACAAAACGGAAGCTATTGTGACTCCACTTGTGAGCTAGAGGAGAGAGACTCAGTGGAGATAAGAAGAAGCCCAACCATGGAAGAGCTTCAAGTGGAATATTATTCTGATCTGCACAGGAAACTCATGGAAGGTTTTAAAGCAGAGCCAAGATTTTTATCTGATTTCATAAAAGATCACTCTGACAGTTGAATGGAGAATACATGAGGGTCTGAGTCAAAGGGGAGAAAGTAAATAAAGGAGAGGCCCAGGAGCGGAAGTTAATAAAACAAAAATCAAAATTAAAGTTTGTTGTCTCAAATGAACATGGGGAAATCTTTCCTTTTTATTTTTCACTTTTTATTGATACATAATAATTGTATACATTTATAAAGAACATTTGATATTTTGATACATGCATAAAGGGTGTCATGATTAAATGAGGGTATTTAGGATATTTATCACCTTGAACATTTACCATTTCTTTGTATTGGGAACATTTGAAATCTCTTTTAGCTATTTGGAAATATATAATACATTATTGTAATTTATTGTAGTCTCTCTATTATGTATTAACTGTAGTCTCTCTATTATGCTACCAAACACTGGATCTTGCTCCTTCTATCTAACTCTATTTTTGTGCCCATTAACCATCCCCTCTTTATCCCCTGCTCCCCACTACCCTTTTTAGCCTCTAGCAACCATCATTCTACTCTCTATCTCCATGAGATCAAATTGTTTAGCTCCCATCTATGAGTGAGAATACGCAATATTTGTCTTTCTGTGCCTTCCTTATTCCATTTAACATAATGGCCTCCAGTTCCATCAATGTTACTGCAAATGACAAGATTTCGTTCTTTTTTTATGTCCAAATAGTACTCCATTATTATATAGATCATATTTCATTTCTCCATTCATCACTTCATGGACACTTGGGTTGATTCTATATCTTGGCTATTGTGAATAGTGTTACAACAAACACAGAGGTGCATATATCCCTCAGATATATATTTTTTCTGTCCTTTGAAACAAATACTCAATAGTGAAATTGCTAGATTGTATGACAGTTCTTTTTTTAATTTTTAAAGAAAACTATATACTGTTTTCCACAATGGCTGTAGTAATTTACATTTCCACTAACATTGTAAAAGAGATTTCTTTTCTCCGCCACGAGCATTTGTTATGTTTTGTTTTTCTGATAATAAGAAAATGAGAAAATCCTATTATTCCTGATATGAGACTATAAAATTATTTCAGTAAAAACAAATCAGTTAAGTCAGAAATCTGAGGAAAATATGTATACAAAATATAGTTTACATAACATTTTATTTGAGGGTGTTTGTCTAACTCTGAAAGAATATTTTTACATTTATACACGCTATAAGCTTTAGATGTCTTACATCCCTATGGTACAAACACAATGCATATATATACACACACATACACACATACACAATTTTTTAAGTGTACAATGTATAGAAAAATACCTCTGTAGAATGCTATTTCCCAAAATCTGGAAACAGGAATGATATTGGCATCAGAAAGGGCTTTAGGTAACACTGGACATGATATTTGATAACAGGATGTATTGGTCCATTCTCATATTGCTGTAAAGAAATACCTGAGATTGGGTAATTTATAAAGAAAAGAGGTTTAATTGGTTCATGGTTCTGCAGGCTTTACAGAAAGCATAGCAGCATCTGCTCAATTTCTGGGGGGGCCTCAGGAAACTTTCAAGCAAGGCAGAAGGCAAAGCGGGAGTTAAACACTTTACATGACTAGCGCAGGAGGAAGAGAGATGGGGGAGGTGCTACACACTTTTAAACAGCCAGATCTC
Organism: Colobus angolensis palliatus; assembly: GCF_000951035.1. Classification (NCBI taxonomy): domain Eukaryota; kingdom Metazoa; phylum Chordata; class Mammalia; order Primates; family Cercopithecidae; genus Colobus; species Colobus angolensis. The sequence continues at coordinate 5,097,337 of NW_012115466.1, forward strand.
ACAATCACTTACTCACTCACTCACTCACTCACTATCTTGAAAATATCACCCAGGAGATGGTGCTAAATCATTCATGAGAAACTGCCCCCATGATTCAATCACCTCTGACCAGGTCTCCCCTCCAACACTGGGGATTGCAATTAAACATGAGATTTGGGTGGGTCCACAGATCCAAACCATAACAAAGGACATGGTAAAAAATAACATTAATTTGATAGTGAGAACTTTCTTTTCTTTTCTTTCAAACCCAACAATGTCAAAGAGGAAGTTTCAATTTAAAGCTAAATATTATTTAACATCTGTCTAACATGAGCTAATCTTTATTTTTTAATTAGATCTCAAGCTCCCATACTTTAGCAGTAAACAATACTGATACAGTTTGGATGTGTTTCCCTGCCCTAATCTCATGTTGAAATGTAATCCGCAATGTTGAAGGTAGGGCCTGGTGGGAGGTAATTGAATCATGTGGGCAGATTTCAACAAATGGTTTAACATCATCCCCTGATGCTGTCCTCATGATAGCGAGTGAGTTATTTTGAGACCTGGTTGTTTAAAAGTGTGTGGCAACTCCCCACTCTCTCTCTTGCTCCTCCTTTTGTCACGTGATGTGCTCGCTCCCCCTTTGCCTTCTGCCATGATTGGAAGCTTCCTGATGCCTTGCCAGAAGCAGATGTTGCTGTTTGCTGTATAGCCTGTGAAACTATGAGTCAATTTAACCTCTTTACAATTTATTCAGTCTCACATATTTTATTTTAGCAATGCAAAAATGAACTGATACAGAAAATGAGTACTGAGGATTGTGGAATCACTGTAAAGATTCCTGAAAATGTGGAAGTGACTTTAGAACTGGGTAATGGGCAGACGTTGGAAGAGTTTGGAGGTCTCAGAAGAAAACAAAGAAGATTAGGAAAGTTTGGAATTTCTTTGAGACTGGTTGAATGGTTCTGACCAAATGCTGATAGTGATATGGACAGTGAAGGCAACGCTGATGGTGCCTCAGATAGAAATGAGAAATGTATTGGGAACTAGAGCAAAGGCCACTTCTGTTATGCATTAGAAAAGAACTTGACTACATTGTGTCCATGCCCCAGGGATCTGTGGAAGTTTGAACTTGAGAGTGATGACCTAAGGTATCCAGCAGAAGAAATTTCTAAGTAGCAAAGTGTTCAAAATGGGTCTGGATGCTTCTAACGTCCTACACTCATATGCAGGAGCAAATAAATTACTTAAAGGTGGAACTTATACTTAAAAGGGTTGTAGAGCATAAAGGTTCAGAAAATTTGCAACCTGGCCATGTGGCAGAGAAAAAAAAGCTTTTTTGGGAGGGGAATTCAAGTAGACTGTGGAGCAACCACTTGCTAGAGATATTTGCATAACTAAAAAGAAGCCAAGTGCTGATAGCTAAGACAATGGGAGAGGCAGGGAAGGCTTTAAACGCATTTTGGAGAACTTCAAGGCCGCTCCTCCCATTACAGACCCAGGGCCCTAAGAGGAAAAGATGGTTTCATGAGCCAGGCCCAGGGATCTGCTGTCCCACACAGCCTTGGGACACTTCTCCACATATCCTGGTCACTCTAGCCCTGGTCACTGCTTAAAAGGGCTCATGTACAGTTTGGACAGCTGCTTCAGAGGGTACAAGCTGTAAGCCTTGGTGGTTTCCTCATGGTGTTAAGTCTGTGCGTGCACAGAGTACAGGAGTTGAGGCTTGGGAGCCTCTGCCTGGATTTCAGAGGATGTATAGAAAAGCCTGGATGTCTAGGCAGAAGCCTGCTGCAGGGTCAGAGCCCTCATGGAGAACCTCTACTAGGGCAGTGTGGACAGGAGAAATGTGGGGTTGGAAGTCCCACACAAAGTCCCCAGTGCATTACTTCCTAGTGGAGTTGTGAGAAGAGGGCCACCATCCACATGACCCCAGAATAGTGGCTCCACCAGCAGCTTGTATTCTGTTCCTGGAAAAGCTGCAGGCACTCAATGCCAGTTCATGAGAGCAGTTGCAGGGATTGAACCCTGCAATGCCACAGGAGCAGAGATGCCCAAGGTCTTGGGAGCCCACCGCTTGCAACAGAGTGGCCTGGATGTGGGACATGGAGTCAAATGGGATTGTTTGGGGGCCTTAAGTTTTAATGACTGCCTTGCTGGGTTTTGAACTTGCATGGGTCCTGTAGCCCTTTTTTTACCCAATTTCTTCCTTTTGGAATGGAAATGTTTACCTGTTTGTACTCCCATTGTATCTTAGAAGTAACTAACTTATTTTTTTTATTTTACAGGCTCACGGGAAGAAGGAATTGACCTTGTCTTGGCTAAGACTGGGCTTTGGGTTTTTGAGTTAACACTGGAGTGAATTAAGATTTGGGGGAATTACTGGAAAGCATGATTATATTTTGAAATATGAAAAGAACATTAGGTTTGGGAGGGGCCAGAGATGGAATTATATGTTTAGATGTGTGTTCCTGCCCAAATCGCATGCTGAAATGTAATCCCTAATGTTTGAGGTGGGGCCTGGTGGGTGATGATTGGCTCATGGGGGTGGAGTTATCACGAATGGTTTAACACCATCCCTTGGTGCTGTCCTCATAATAGTGAGTGGGTTATCATGAGATCTGGTGGTATAAAACTGTGTCACACTGTCCCCCACTCTTTGCTCCTGCTTTTGCCAGGTAACATGCTTGCTCCCCTGTTGCTTTCTGCCATGATTAGAAGCTTCCTGAGGTCTCCCTAGAAGCAGATGCTGCTGTGCTTCCTGTACAACCTGCAGAACCATTAGCCAATTAAAGCTTTCCTTTGTAAATTACCCAGTCTCAGGTGTTTCTTTTTAGCAATGCAAGAATGTACTAATACAAATACCTAGTTATGGTTTAATGATTTTTATTTGCTTATATTGAATTTGTGATTACAGTCTGTTTGTGAAAGAAGATATCTATAAAAAAAAGAATGTTTTCACATTTTGGTAATAAGAAACGTATTTCTTAAATAATATTTAAGTAAAAATGTGAATTGGGTTTAAAAAAATAAAGATACGATGGTCTTCAGAATTTTGCAAAAACCATGAAGATAATTCATAAACTACTGAAGTTTGTGAAACACCACTTTAGAAATAAAGTTTGTTTCAAAGGCAAGGAGTTACTCAAAAAATAATAAAAATTATGAAATCAGCTACACAAAAGATTTATAAATATTTCCAGAATTTTAGTGATATCCTAGTGGGTCTTGTAATTGTTAACAAGTCCAGAGAGGACCAGATTAAATTGGCCATTGTCCAGAGGCCATTACTACCAGCATCCAGCCTCCTCTCTCAGGTTTAGACATATTAAAGTAATGAAGAAGATAACTATCTTATTCAGTTTGCTCTGGCCTTTGTAGAAAGAATAAAAAATAAATAAGCAATGTATATAATAGAATTTATAAATGGGCAATTGCTTTGCAAACTATTACAATCAAGGGGGAAAAAGTGATTTCAAAAACACCAACTAAATTTAATAGCCCCATGGAGGTGTAGGTGATTAAATCTTTATACGATTTCAGATGTTTGATTGACTTGGGAATAAAAAGTACATATATTTCCAAAGAGGTAGTTAAAAATTGTCAATATTTTTTATATAGGAATCTGATTTGGACTCTTCTGCAAGGTTTTTCTATTTAATAAACATAGTTATCCCACAAGAAAATTCAATCCGATGTGAAATAAAACATAAAAAACTTCATATTGCATAAAATAAGTAATTATTTTGGCCTACTATTATTCTCATTTAGATAATTATTTTTCTGAAAGTACCAGGTCATTTCCCTGGAGACTGTCTAGTTCTGTTAATCAGTTTATCAGTCCATTCACTAATTGATTCTTTCCATATTTATTAAGTGTTAATTTTATAACCATGGCAGTACTTTCTGCTGGAGACAAATGGTAAATAAAACATAGTCTCTCCCCTCAAAGAGCTTGGAGTCAAATAGAGGGAAACGGTCATGTGAGGTATATGATGAAGTATCAGAAAGGTTACAAAATGGGTTGAAAGGTTCTCGTTTATGATCTCTGTCTACGTAGAGTATGTCCAATAATTGCCTCAAATGCAGCAACAGAAGACGGTGGATGAAGAGATCTGGAGACTGCCCAAACTAGCTGACCCAGTAATGCAATCCTCTCCCAGGGCAGTGATTCCTTGTGATTCCTTCTTGGAAGAACACTACATATCATATAACCCTGTAATAATCCCTATATTTTGTCTTCCAGTCCCAATTTTATTGCAGTAGTCATGTTCTTTTTTCTTAATTTTATATTGTTTGGAGAATAGATACACATATCAATTATCCATACATAGAAAACTAGGAGGATCTAAAATTGAAATTGACTAAGATGACTTACACATCATCCAGAGATTTTGACTTTACCATTAACTAAGAGTTCACTTGCTTCCCTTTTTGGACAGGGTTGGGACATCTAATATGGACATAAACATTTGTGACATAGATTAAGAGAAATAGATGTATAGTAGATGTGGAGCAGTCAATTGGTCAGGTAGTGATATTTGCCTCTGTGTCCCCACCCAAATCTCATCTCAAACTGTAATTCCCATGTGTTGAGGGAGGGAGTGGGTGGGAGGGGATTGGATAATTGGGGTGGTTTTCCCCATGCTCTTCCAGTGATAGTGAGGGACGTCTCATGAGATCTCATGGTTTTAAAAGTGGCAGTTTCCCCTGCGTGCCCTCATTCTGTTGCTGCCTTGTGAAGAAACTTGCTTCTCCTCCACCTTCTATCGTGATTGTAAGTTTTCAGAGGCCTCCCCAGCCATGCAGAACTGTGAGCCAATTAAACATCTCTGTTTTAATATAAATTACCCAGTTTAGAGACTGATTTGAGTAATAATAAAACTCAAGTCTTCCTCACACATGAGAGATAGAGAATTACTCTTTCTCTTTCACAGTTACTATTTCTCTGTTGCAATTCCTCTGTCTTGATAAACTGGCTCTGTCCACGCAGTAGGCAAGATGAACCCATTGGGTGGTTACAAATTTAGGGGCTCATCTGGGATTGCCCCTGTGGCTACATGCCTGTGATTTAGTAGCACCCCTCCAGCAATGGATCCAGAGGCCAGCCCAAGTGGCCACACAGTTCTCTTGGACTGGACTCTTGGACTGGAGGCTGACTCTTGTACTGTCTCTACTGGTGGGGTGCTGCCAACCCAATGTGCATGAATTTAATTGCAATAGAGAAAAAGTCCTGGGGAGACATCCCATAACTAGCCCTGTCATAGGGTGCTGTAACTGTAGCCCTAAAATAGGGTGTCTGTCTGTATCCCAGTCATGGAGTGTCTGTAGGTATAGCCCCACTATAAGGTATCTAGTTTGGTGAGTATCCTAGGTGCTGCCAATGCCTCCTTTCTGCTCCCAATTGGCTTGACTCCTTCAGGGGTCTCAGTTTTTCTGTAGTCCCATGGTGGGGTGCCTGTCTGTAGCCCCACTGCAGGGTCTCTGTCTTGGTTCAGCTCCTTTGGAAGTTTTGATTGACTCTCCCTAATTAGTAGAAAGAGTCTTGGTTTGGGAGACTTGTCCCCAGTCAGTATGATTTTGGGGAGATTTCTTAGATGGAGAATAGGAAGATAGTTTGGAAGGGTACTTTTGGAGTTCTTGGTTAGGGATCTTGATTTGGAAGGCTTTCTGTCCATCTTGTCTTTGCGTGTGTCAGAAGGAATTGCTGATGGAAGTCTAGCAGGCCTAACTCAGAGAACCCTCCTTATTTTTTGGTCACATTTGGTGAAAAAGGGCACCTGGAAACCTTGTATGTTAGCAAAAAGGGTAAAAAATTCTTACCAACCATGTTTCTGGTGTCTCACACTCTCTGTTTGTGTATGCATGTGTAAATGGCAAACATCACTATTTGTCTCCTTTGCAAGCATTTGATTAATAGAAGAAAGGATTTGTGAGACTGGTCTTAAGCTGTAGCAAATCTGGTGTGATTTGTACTAAGAATTTGTCTTTTTGTGTCATTCTGTAATGGAGAGAGGAGTGTCACAGGATAGAATGTGGATTTAGGATCCCTATAAGCCTGCTGAAGCCAGCTCAGCAGGCTGGTCAGTTACAAACTTTGCTACGGGTCCCTGAAACCAATACCGGATGAAATTCTGTCTTGTTTTGTGTCCTTAAGAACTTAAGCTTGTGGACATATGGGATATTTTCCCTTGGTTTCTGCCATCCAAAGGACAGAAATTTGGGGGTTCATGTCATAGTTATCCCTAAAAATTATCTTGAGCTTTTAAGAGCCTTTGCAAGCTCAAAATTGGCTTCTAGGCTACTTCTCAGAAGAGCAATAGAAACTGCTCAATGCTATAACTTAGTAGCTAAGATTTTGTCTTTTGACAATGGTAGCCTAGGTTCAATTCTTGGCTTAGGGAGCGAGGACTTTCTAGTTTGCTATTTGAGTACTTTTTTGCCATGTATTGATTCTTTTCCCTCATTGTCCGCTTCTGATTTCCTGTCTTTACTTTCCTTTCTCCTTCCTCTTTCTAACCTTTGAAGAGATTCTAATTCTTGTTAAAAAAAAAAAAAAAAGAAGAAGAAGAAGAGGAAAAAGAAAAGAAAGAAAGAAAAGATAAAGAAGAAAGCAACTACTTACCAACTCTTTGAGACACCTTAGCATCCATGGTTAAGTTATAACCTTAGTTAAAATTTATTAATTTTATGTGGAGGGTTTTCTGTGGCAGAATTCAAAAGCCAGAAATATTGGCTGTTCTGGCTAGAGTCTGGCAATAAGAAATTTAGAAGGATTTTTTTTAAGAGAAAAAAAGCACTGTGGTTAAAATCAGCTTAATTAAAATAAGATATCCAAGCTGTATATATATTTAAAAGACCTTTATGTTTTTTCTCTTCTTGGATCTTATTTTTCTGAAGGAAAGAAAAGATTTTTCTTTTCAATTGACTGAATTGTTTTTCTCCATTTAGTCTTCTTGCCACTCTTCATGTCAACATGAGAGAACTTAAGATAAACTCTAACAGCCTGGGACTCCTGGGGAAAAGCAGAGAAGGTGCCATAAACCCCATTTTAGGGAAAAAACCTCTGTTTTCCTCATGGAACCCCAGGAATTGAGAGAAAATAAATCCCTCTAAAATCTAATGCTTTGTTCTGTTTCACACTGCATTAGCTGACTTCTTTAACATTTAGGGGATATCAGAAATTATTTTGCATTATGGGAGAACTTTTAACCTTGGTGTGTAACAACTAGGTAGGAAATACACTTTAAGGGATGGCTAATGGCAGTTGTGGAGGAACACTTGGCTCTTTGCTTGGTTGGATTAGAGAAGTATGCTCTTGGCCACCCAGAAGACATGGAAACGTCCCCACCACCCATTGAGAGGTGAGACCCCCATGGGAGATTGGCTGATTACAAAATGGGCTGATTGGCTTTGGATGCCTTGCAATGAAATGCACCACAGAAGCATTACACTGTCTTTTCTCATAGTATTCCTCCTGTTTTGCAAGATCCAGGATTCATCATTAAATGACACCCTTAATTTGGGGGATCTGTTTTTGTCTTCCAGCTGTGCCTGCTTATTAGGTCCTAGAAACTGCAAGCTTTCCTGGCCCTGTTCCTCCAAGGGCTCCACCCTGAAGCCAGTAATGCAATTAAGAAACATTCAAATGAAAAATCTTACAACTACTGGATCTTCTGTCTGTCTGTGTATTTATATGTGCTGCCTGTATAGTGTTTATATATAAAAGAGCTCTGATTAATTGTCTTGGAAAGATAAGCACTTAAATCATATTTCAGCAGAAAAATAGAAACTTTAATGCCTGTTTGTTCACATGACTTTAGTAATCTTTTGGGAATAAAGACAGTTTTAAAGCCTATTGGTAAAACAAAAGCGTCTTCAAAATTTAGACATTTGGTCTGAATTAAGGCCAGATATCAGATTGCTATGTGTTTTAAGGTCATAAACTGCTTCTTTGACTTTTGAAAATTGTTTAATTTACCTACATTGTAGCATTAGATTCTAGATAAGGCCTGGGGATATGTGGAGTTAGCCATGATCCCTGGTTATGCTGGAAAAAGTCAGACCTTATCTGCACTTCTGTCTGATGTCCTAGGCTCCAAACCTAGTACATAATTAAAATTGCTAACTTACCAGTTTTTTCACCAAAATAAAAGTTGCTAAGAGTGACCATTTTAACATGAAATTGAGACTAGTAGAGAAACAGTTTTACATGCAAGTTTGCAAGGTATAGAAGGAAAGTAGAATATGGTTTTGGTGGGTGATTGTAAGAAGGCATGGGAATATGGTTTTTGTTAAAGGGAATGTAATTTTGCCTAATTCAGAGGGTTTTAAAGATTGTCTTAACCTGAAAGAGTAATGGGACAAAACTGAAAGTTTAAGCAAGTTGAAAAGTGTTTTGACGGTGTGATCTTGTAAAAAAATAGTCTGTGGGTATAAGCAAGTTGGCTAAGATTGGAAGGGGATTAGTTAGTTTCTTTCTTCTGTAGGTTAAACTTTTAAATAAAAGCACACTGATGCGGGACCAGAATCTGGGCCCACGTGTCTGAATAACAGGGTTTTCTTAGAAAACTCATCTGCTGTTTAACAGAAAATTGTAAAGGGTTCTAAAAGATTTATGAAAATCTTACATTATGGTCAAATGAATTAAAATAGGACAGATTTCTCAAATTTTATGAAAATGAAGTGTTATTATTAAAGATGCACTAATGCAAACATGAAATTTGGTTTTCCCTTTTGAAAAAGATTTTTATATAACATTGACACAATGAAAGATTTTTGTTTGCCTTTCAAATAAACTACAAAAAAGTGGGGGGAGGGGAGAGGAGAGAGAAGATGCATATTCAGTTGGCCTCATGCTGTCTTCATTGTCTTGTTGCTTGAAACACTGAGTATCCTATCAGAGTCTACAAATAAACAAATCACCAAGAAGAAAAAAAAAAAAAACCATCAAAAAGTAGGCTAAGGACGTGAATAGACAATTCTCAAAAGAAGATATGCAAATGACCAACAAACACATGAAAAAAATTCAACATCATTAATTATTAGGTAAATACAAATCAAAACCACAATGCAATACCACCTCACTCCTGCAAGAATGGCTATAATAAAAAATAAATAAAAAAAAAAAGATGTTGGCATTGATACAGTGAAAAGGGAACACTTTCACACTGTTGGTGGAATGTAAACTAGTACAACCACAATGGAAAACAGTGTGGAAATTCCTTAAATAACTAAAAGTGGATCTACCATTTAGTCCAACAACCCCACTCCTTGGTAGCCGCCCAGAGGAAAATAAGTCATTATATAAAAAATATACTTGCACACACATGTTTGTAGTAGAATAATTCACAAATGCAAAAATATAGAACCAGCCCAAATGCCCATCAATTGAGTGGATAAAGAAAATGGGATACACACACACACACACACACACACACAAACACACACACCATGGAATACTACTCAGCCATAAAAAGGAACAACATAATGGCATTCACAGCAACCTGGATGGAATTGGAAGCCATTATTCTAAGTGAAGTAACTCAAGAATGGCAAACCAAGTATCATATGTTCTCACTCAAAAGTGGGGGCTAAGCTATGAGGAGGCAAGGGCATAAGAATGATACAATGGACTTTGGGGACTTGGGGGAAAGGGTGGTAGGGGGGTGAGGGATAAAAGATTACACATTGGGTACAGTGTACACTGCTTGGATGATGGGGGCACCAAAGTCTAAGACATTACTAGTAAAGAACTTATTCACGTAACCAAATGCCACTCCTTCCCCCTAAACCATTGAAATACAAAAGGAAAAAGGATCAGACTGAGCTATAGCAGAGACTTTGGAATTATTAGACCAAGAATATTTTTTTATTATACTTTAAGTTATAGGGTACATGTGTACAATGTACAGGTTTGTTACATATGTATACATGTGCTATGTTGGTACACTGCACTCATTAACTCATCATTTACATTAGGTATATCTCCTAATGCTATCCCTCCTTCCTACCCCTACCCCATGACAGGCCCCAGTGTGTGATGTTCCGCTTCCTGTGACCAAATGTTCTCATTGTTCAATTCCGACTTATGAGTGAGAACATGCAGTGTTTGTTTTTGTATTTCTAGTTCTAGATCCTTGAGGAATCGCCACACTGTTTTCCACGATGGTTGAACTAGTTTACAGTCCCACCAACCATGTAAAAGTGTTCCCATTTCTTCACATCCTCTCCAGCACCTGTTGTTTCCTGACTTTTTAATAATCGTCATTCTAACTGGTGTGAAATGGTATCACATCGTGGTTTTGATTTGTATTTCTCTGATGGCCACTGATGACGAGCATTTCTTCATGTGTCTGTTGGCTGCCTAAATGTCTTCTTTTGAGAAGTGTCTGTTTATATCCTTTGCCCACTTTTTGATGGGGTTGCTTGTTTTTTTCTTGTAAATTTGTTTGAGTTCTTTGTAGATTCTGGATATTAGTCCTTTGTCAGATGAGTAGATGGCAAATTTTTTTTACCATTCTGTAGGTTGCCTGTTCACTCTGATGGTAGTTTCTTTTGCTGTGCAGAGCTGTTTAGTTTAATTAGATCCCATTTGTCAATTTTGGCTTTTGTTACCATTGCTTTTGGTGTTTTAGACATGAAGTCCTTCCCCATGCCTATGTCCTGGATGGTATTGCCTAGGTTTTCTTCTGGGGTTTTCATGGTGTTAGGTCTAACATTTAGTTAAGTCTTTAATCCACTTTGAATTAATTTTTGTATAAGGTGTAAGGAAGGGATCCAGTTTCAGCTTTCTACATATGGCTAGCCAGTTTTCTCAGTACCATTTATTAAATAGGGAATCCTTTCCCTATTTCTTGTTTTTGTCAGGTTTGT
>NW_012115466.1:5108541-5108910 GCF_000951035.1 Colobus angolensis palliatus
CTTCCTATCCATGAGCATGGTATGTTCTTCCATTTGTTTGTGTCCTCCTTTATTTCATTGAGCAGTGGTTTGTAGTTCTCCTTGAAGAGGTCCTTCACATCCCTCATAAATTGAATTCCTAGGTATTTTATTCTCTTTGAAGCAGTTGTGAATGGGAGTTCACTCAGGATTTGGCTCACTGTTTGTCTAAGAATGTATAAGAACGTTTGTGATTTTTGCACATTGATTTTGTATCCTGAGACTTTGCTGAAGTTTCTTATCAGCTTAAGGAGATTTTGGACTGAGACAATGGTGTTTTCTAAATATACAATCATGTCATCTGCAAACAGGGACAATTTGACTTCTTCTTTTCCTAACTGAATACCCTTG
>NW_012115466.1:5116340-5118925 GCF_000951035.1 Colobus angolensis palliatus
AATTTTAGATCTTTCCTGCTTTCTCTTGTGGGCATTTAGTGCTATAAATTTCCCTCTACACACTGCTTTAAATGTGTCCCAGAGATTCTGGTATGTTGTGTCTTTGTTCTCATTGATTTCAAAGAACATCTTTATTTCTGCCTTCATTTCGTTATGTACCCAGTAGTCATTCAGAAGCAGGTTGTTCTTCTTAACACCACATCACACTTATCTAAAATTGACCATGTAGTTTGAAGTAAAGCACTACTCAGCAAAGAACAGAAATGATAACAAACTGCCTCTCACACCACAGTACAATCAAACTAGAACTCAGGATTAAGAAACTCACTCAAAACTGCTCAACTGCATGGAAACTAGACCAGGAATTTTTTAAAAAACATGAGCAAAAATAAAAATTTCTCTAAGATAGGAGTTATAACCTTTGAGAAAATGTACTATTTTTCCATACAGTCAGGTACAGCAGAATGATATAAGGAAATTAAATTTCTTCAAAATTTAAAATAAATAAATTTCCCTGTTTCAGGTAGTATCTTTATAGCAGCGTGAAAACAGAGTAACACAGGTAGTAATAGAAATATGTTGTTTCCAGATACCAAAATCTTTCTACATTTTCATCTCTATCACTCAGTTTATGTTCTCCTGTAAGAGTCAATTCTATCTCCATCCTTGGACTGGAGCACATGACTTAGTACTAATCCAATCAGGGCATCGTATTTGCTTAATTCTTACGATTGAGTGAGAATGTGACCTAAGTTAAGCCAACTAGAAATAATCTCAAGATTTTATAAAAGCTACTGCAAGAGATTTGCATTTTTTATCATTTGGCCTGAAGTCATAAAAAATGTAAGTAATGGCAGCATAGCAGCCATTTTGTGGCAAAGATGAAACAGCATGCCACAGAATTAAGTCAAAAGTAGTATAATAACAGAGCTAAGTAGTACCAATGAATGGAGAGAACTTGGCCCCAGTGACATTGTATGAACCCAATATTTCAAGCCAGATCTAAGTGTGGTTCAGTTACAGTAGACAATACATTCCCCTTTGGCTTAATCAACTTTTTCTTCTCTCTTGCCAACAAAAGAATCCTACCTGATTATGGAGGTACAATGATAGCTCTGTTGATTCTTCCTATTCAGTTTTCTAAATTAGTATAGAAAGTGTGGTATACTCTGAACTGGAATAAAAATAAGTATTTTTTTTCAAAGTAAGGATAAAAATAAGAATTATTCATTCAAAACAGTCTTCATGAGAAATCTATGAAGACAGAAGATATTCTATATGATGTTTAAGATGGTTTTTCTACAGTAGAGTTCTCCTGGAGCAACATAAAATAATCTATTTTGTGGTAATAAATTAACATTGTGATTTTGCAAACTCTGTTTGATTCTAACAGTCATGTTCTTTCAATTGCACCACTTGGTTCATGACCAATGAATGGTTTACACCTTGCATGTTTTATGGATAAAATCCCCAGACTAATTCAAAGCAATATGTAGAACCTTCTCTGCCTTTTCTCAAATCATTAATCTATTATAGTCATAATATCCAGAGACTTATTATGACCATGTCACTGTCAACTCTCCTCCTTTCAGCTTCACTGAAAAAAAATCTCTTGCTGGTGTCCATCTTAAAAGCAAGATCCTCCAGTTCTGAAAGCTCTGTAACAGAGAGATTCACTTATTCTTCCATTCAAGAAACACTTATTCAGTGCTTATTATGTTCCAGTATTTTGCCAGGTACATAATAACAAAGGTGAATTTAAAGAAGAAGAAAAAAAGACATGCCTTCTGCCAGATGAAGCTAGCAGTCTAACACAGAGAAAAAAAAGTTCTTATTTAAGAAATTTCTCAGCTAGAAAATTTAGAAAAAGACTGATTTTCATAACTGAGTAAAAGTAACTCTTAATAATTGAACAGAGCGTAGAGGAGCTGAAGGGACACCCCATTGTTTTTAGAATACTTAAGTAGCAGAGTGAACCCAATATTTCAAGTCAGATCTAAGTGTCAGATCTATTTTAAAATAAAATAGTAGAGTGGCTTAAAAAACATAATGAACAAAGTAACCTGAAAGAACTTCTAATATAAAAATCTAGATATGTTGGATTTAATATAACAACCATCCTTTAAATTTATACCTGAGCACATAATAAATCAATGCAATTCAAGTAGGAGGAAAAAATAACAAAAAAAAACAAACAAAACCCTAGGGGTAAGGGGATAAGGGACTAAGGAAGATTCTAAAGGTAGCAACCAGAATGGAAGCTAAATTAGCTGATTTCACTAACCAGTAGGCTTAGGTTTAATGGACTTAACAGAGATAGGAGAAAAAGATTATTTCCTTTTACACGGACATGAATTTGAGTCACATGATCCAGATAACCTCATAACATAACGAAATCCCATGTTGGTAAAAATTAATTCTGCCTTTAAAAATATATTTCCAGGCCAGGCGCGGTGGCTCAAGCCTGTAATTCCAGCACTTTGGGAGGCTGAGATGGACGGATCACGAGGTCAGAAGATCGAGACCATCCTGGCTAACACGGTGAAACCCCGTCTCTACTAAAAAATACAAAAAACTAGCTGGGC
>NW_012115466.1:5119352-5142465 GCF_000951035.1 Colobus angolensis palliatus
TATTTCAAATTATTACCATTGGTAATAGCTTACCATTAAATAATATGTGGCAGAATTGAAGGAAAACAACACAATAGAAATTTCAGAAATCAAATTACCATCCAACTTAAAAATTCAATCAATAGATTAAGCAAAAGAGTAGACATAGGTAAATAGATAAATAAGTTGGAATGTAGATCTGAAGAGTTTAACTGGAATAAAGAATACAAAATAAAGAGATGGAAAAGATAAATAAAAGTGAGAGATCAGGAAAATAGAGTAAGACCCAACGTATATCTAAGTGATGTTAAAGTAAGAGTAAATACAAAGAATGGGTAAGAGGCAAAATTAGAAGTGATAATGAGTTAGAATTTTTTCCTAGAAATGATAAGTTATGAATCACCTGTTCAGAAAACACATGATTGGAATAAGCAAAAATAAATAAAAACCTGGACATAGTATGATATACTTGAATATACCAAAGGGAAACAGCAAATCCTAGTAGTGGTAAGTGAAAGATAGATAACCTACAAAAAAAAAAAAAAAAAAAAAGACAGGTAAGCCAAAGGCAAACTTCACAAGATGCAAGAAAAACAGAACACCTGAATGATATCTGAAGGTATTGAGTGAAAATGACAATCAACCTAGAGTTTTATATCTGGTGGAACATCTAAAGAAAATATTTTACAATGATAGAAATTGAATTAGGGCTGAAATTACAAAAATAAAGGTGAGAAAAACGTGGCAATGGTGCATATATACAACAATAAATTGAATGAAAAAAGTAATAAAAACATTACTTACTCTAAGACTTACGAACTTAGATGGAACTAAAAGCTCACACCGGTAACGTATAAGACGGAAAGAAACTAGAAATGAAGTGTTCTATGTTTCTGGTGCGCTATTAGATGCCCTTAAATATGCTGATTAATTTTAGAGTTTGTTAAGTGTCATATGCATAAATGTTAAAATTTTAAGGACAGTCATCAAAAATTATAAAGAAAGTATATAAATTTGAAAACCTGTAAGGTAGGAAAATGAAATGAAAACAAAATAAAACTTGAAATATCAAAAGATAGAATAGAAAAACAACTCACAGAAAGAGTAGGACAAATAGAAGACTCTCAATGCATCAGGGTTGACAGTACGTACAGAAACTGCAATAAAGGATTTTTAAAATAATATCGCCTACAAGATGTACACACAAAATTGTAAAATTCGATGGAAGGTAGAATGCAATTAAGATGTTGAATATCATATACAAGAAAATTACTGGAAAAGGTAAGCTGGTGTGACTTTAAAGATGTCTTACAAAATGGATTATGAGGTCAAAAGCATTTGCATAAAGATATGTACTTTATAATCTTAAAAGGTGCATTTCCCCAAGAATCTATTACAATTCTAAATATGTATGTACTTGATAGTATCTCTCACAACTATTAATGCAAAATTTGATCAAATTTTACAGAAGCCAAATTCACAATCATTTGTAAAAGTTCAATACACATTTTTGTTGTTGTTGCTAACTGAGAGCTCAGCTGTTTTAGGAATATATATAAAATCAATAAAGATTTGAACATATTAACAAGTTTGCTCTATTAGTCTGTTCAGGCTGCTATAACATAATACCACAGACTAGGTGGCTTAAAAAACAGAAATTTATTTCTCAAAAAAACTGCAGGCTGAGAAGTCCAAGATCAAAGTGTCAGAAAGATAAGTTTTATTCTGAGGCCTCCTCTTGACTTTTAGGCTGCTGCCACCTTGCTGTGCTCACATGACCTTTTTTTGTTTCAAAATAACATGTTTTAACAATACTCATCATTCAAAAGGAAATTAGGAAAGATTGGAACTTGAAAGAGAATGAAAATATGGGCCTTCTGTGTAATATGATATGGATATCTCCTATGAAATCTTGATTCTGCAAAACTCCCCACTGAAAATAAGAGAGTATATTGGAAGGATAGGTCTGGAGTACAACACCTAAAACCTACACAACTTTGTAACTAGAGCACTCCTAAAAATAATAACAATCCCAGTAAAACAATAGCATAATTAAAAATACATGTTTACTCTTTAATAAATTAAGATTATAGTAAATATAAAACTTTATTTTCTAAAATCTCCCCTAACATAAGGTTAGGTTAGAAAGCTTAGCACGTGCTGAATTACAGGAAGGGTGAAATGCACAAAAATAAGGGGGAAAAAAGAAACACAATAGAAATTTCATGAGAAAGCACATGACTAAATTAAGCCAAAGAGAAGGCCACGGAATGAATAAATATCATTTACAGCACAGTGTTCACCCACAGCTGGCAGTATCTAGCATTATTAGTCCACATTCTATTCTAGTGCACTTTCCATTTTACTGCTATTACTTTTGGTAAATGTAATATTAACATGTTGGTTTTCTTAAAAAATGTATGAACCAAAACAATATAGGCATTATGCAATCATTATTCTCTTATTGACCAATCTTATATGAGCTAATTCTTGTTACAGAACACTAACAGTAGCAGAAGTCTTACCATATATAACAATTTACTACTAGACAGGAATTAATAGCCTTAAATGTTTTTATTAGAAAACACACTGAAACTTGGTATTTATATAGGCTGAATCTAATCAGGAGAAAGAAATCAGGGGAAGTTTGAAATCATTTTGATATAAAGAATCATTGATTATGATAGAAGAGTTACCATAATGATAGACAGAGAACTCTAATGGAAATTGATCGTCCGGGCGCAGTGGCTCAAGCCTGTAATCCCAGCACTTTGGGAGGCCGAGACGGGCAGATCACGAGGTCAGGAGATCGAGACCATCCTGGCGAACACGGTGAAACCCCGTTTCTACTAAAAAATATACAAAAAACTAGCCGGGCGAGGTGGCGGGCGCCTATAGTCCCAGTTACTCGGGAAGCTGAGGCAGGAGAATGGCGTAAACCCGGGAGGCGGAGCTTGCAGTGAGCTGAGATCCGGCCACTGCACTCCAGCCTGGGCGACAGAGTGAGACTCCATCTCAAAAAAAAAAAAAAGAAAAGAAAAGAAATTAATCCAAGACCTGAGAGAGAGTGTCCAAGGAAAGATAAATTTGAAAAGATCGTTCAAACCTTGTAGAGGAAAATATGGTTGTGGTTCAGTTAGTTAAGGAAAGAGTTTGCTGGATTACTAAACCAAAGCTGGTCCTCAGCGGCTAGACAAGCAGGAACAACTCTCTGGAGTGCAGAGAAGTTAAAGCTGTGGACAGATATCAGATAGAATTGAGGTATCACTGGAAATATGAAGAATAGTGCTGTGTTTGTATCAGGATGAAAATAAACCTTCAAGACACAAACAAGCTAGAATGACAAATAGGCACTGAGAAGGTTTAGGGAAGAGTGGGGTTTTGGGCAGTACCGAAGGGAAGAGTGAGTTAGTAGGGAGACTGGAGAGTGGAGGGAAGGAGGAAGTCACTGCAATGGTTGCAGTGAAACCAGGAGCTGGAGAAGCCTTCCTCTACAGGAATCTAGCATTCTTCCTTTGTACAGTATGGGCTGAGTGATTCTGGGACAGCTTCTAGGAATGAAGATTGGGAAGCAACCCCATTAAATGGCCAATCCACTGGGGCCCCAAGCTTGGTGCATGTGAGACTGAGGGGAGGACGCAGGGAGTAGGGATCTTGACCAAAGCTCTAGCCCATGCCATGTAAGACTATGGACTGTGTTGCTGCTGCGTAAGTCAATGGCTGCAAAAAGCACACAGTAGCCAAACACTGTATAAAGCTGATCCCTATTAGCACCTAGCACTGAAGAGTCTGTACAGGCCAAGTAGTGGATAAAAAGGCATATTCTATAGGAGTCAATGAGCAACCCTCTCCAGAAGCAGGAAGAAAAATCTTTCTCCTTCAATGTCCCTTAAGATCTCTCAGTAGGCAAAAAAGAAATATTTATAAGGCCAACTCCTTTTCCCTTTTTTTAAAGTGTGAATTTGGAGCTGAGAGGCAATAAATCAATGACCATCACATTATTCATCTTGGGAAGCTAGAAAAAGATAAATAAATCCAAAGAACATTGAAAGGAGACAATAATGAAGAAAAAAGGCAAATTCAAAGAAATGAAAAATACAATAAAAGAATCAATAAACCTAAAACACTGGTTTTTGAAAAAACAACTAAAAGGAGCAAAGTTATTTTAGGATTGATCTACAAAAATGTAATAAAAACCCATAATAAATTTAAGAACTATAAAGGTAGAATTATAGCAAAGACAAACAAATAAAATAACACTATAAAATACATTTAGGCCACAACATTTGAAAACTTAAAGCAATAAATTATTTTTTAGAAAAATATAACTTACCAAAAGTAACTTAAGAAGAAAGAGAAAATTCCTAAAACCACCTATGATCATTAAAGAGATTATTCAGCAAATAAAAATCTACTTTCCAACCCACAAAAACAGAAAGAAAAGTAACAAAAGGACAAACCCACATAGTTTTACTGGCAACTTACTCCAAATTTCAAAAAAAAAAGTAAAAGAAAGAAAAAATCTCAAGTAATTGTATAAGATTAACAAAGTTTAAGTCAAAGTCAGAGAAAGACAGTATAAGAAAGAATTATAAGTTAATTTCACTTTGATACAGAGTAAGGCCGGACAAGAAAGGTTTGATCTAAATTCAAATGCTGCCAAGAATGATGACTGAAATCTAATTCATGGTGACTTTCATTTCAAATTTATGTTAAAGTAGTAAACAACTAAAACGCAAAAAAATATAAAGACTGAGAAAGTGGATACAGCTTTGTACTTCCTGCTTAGTTCCTCAGAAAGGTGTTTGTTCAGTTTGGTTTCCAACGCAGAGAGGGCAGAATAAGAAACTCACCACATCAGAGGAGCCCAAGCCACTGGCATACTTTTATTTCTGCATTAGGAAAAGAGAGGGGTCACACTAGCATTTAAAGGTCTATCTATAATTGTATAATGCAATTCTTTTCTAAAGTACAATGACACAATTTTGTGCCATTACTGCATTGTGCTTTTTTTTTTTTTTTTTTTTTTTTGAGACGGAGTCTCGCTCTGTCGCCCAGGCTGGAGTACAGTGGCCGGATCTCAGCTCACTGCAAGCTCCGCCTCCCGGGTTTACGCCATTCTCCTGTCTCAGCCTCCCGAGTAGCTGGGACTACAGGTGCCCGCCACCTCGCCCCGCTAGTTTTTTGTATTTTTTTAGTAGAGACGGGGTTTCACTGTGTTAGCCAGGATTGCATTGTGCTTCTTAATGCATTTTTGCACCCACAGTAGGCATGATCACAGCCTACTATAAATCGACAAAGTCTAAAGATGCATATCCACAAATTGAAATCTGCAATGTATTTAATAAGTAAATCATGACCAGATTTGATATATTGTAGGAGTGTAGGGTTGATGCAATATAAAAAGCTCTAATACTGTAAAACATTACATTAATAGAGTAAAGAAGAAAGAGTATAATTTTGGTACATGCAGAAATAACCACATCTATACAATCAACTCCAATTTAAGAGTCATAAAAGATTCCTTAGCAAACTAAAAATAGGAGAGATTTTTCTTAACTCAAACATAATGAATTATGGAGGCTTTATGGTTTGGTAAATCTAACACTCATTTCCAATCCCTTTCTCAATACCTTTTTTCATTATGTAGTTGAAAAACCTATGGCTTACTTTCCCAACTTTTCTTATAGAGTACTGCTCTGGGTAGCTGGATCTCCAGCAGCCATTTGGGGAACATTAAGAAAGGCCTGGCGGGGCACGATGGCTCAAGTCTGTAATCCCAGCACTTTGGGAGGCCGAGACGGGTGGATCATGAGGTCAGGAGATCGAGACCATCCTGGTTAACACGGTGAAACCCCGTCTCTACTAAAACAATATAAAAAAAAAATAAAGGCTAGCCGGGCAAGGTGGTGGGCGCCTGTAGTCCCAGCTACTCAGGAGGCTGAGGCAGGAGAATGGCGTGAACCCGGGAGGAAGAGCTTGCAGTGAGCTGAGATCCGGCCACTGCACTGCAGCCTGGGTGACAGAGCAAGACTCCGTCTCAAAGAAAAAAAAAAGAAAGGCCGATATATAGACTTATTTCACATGAGAAAAGTAAGCTTTTATGTGTTTGAGACACTAGACTCTTGTCACACTTTCCATTACTTGCAACTAAACACATTAATAAAAAACACAGATTATCTGACAAAGACATACAATGATTTCCTTAATTAATGTTGAATTTCTAGCAACATTGCCTTTAAAAATTAAGACATGGATGTCTATCATTAATGCTTTTATTTGTCATTATCTGACTTGTCTTGTCAGTCTAGGATGACAAGAACAAGAACTAAAGTCTATGAGATTTTGAAAGGAAAAATTTGAACTGTAATTATCACAGAAAAATTACAGTATTCATAATATATTGAATAGATGTACAGGCAAATTATTACAATCAATAAAAGGAATTCAATAAGACTATTGGATAGAAGATAAATATTAAAAACTCAGTTGTATTTTTATATTCCCACAGCTGTAAAATATGAGTTTTAAAAAGTAACAGTAAGACCTCTGCTTCCAACTATGATGAAGTAACAATGTCTAAAATAACTTCTTACTGGAAACAACTAGAAAGTTGAAAAAATAGATCAAATACCTGTTTTCAGATATTGCAAAGTATACAGTATTAAGCTGTGATCCCCATAAGAGAAAATGAAGGAAATGAGCCTTACAATCACCATGGCTTTCCTCCAGAAGGCACAGTCTGGACTATGGTGGAATGAGAAGGATCACAAACAGAGCATGATGGTCTCACTGATCAAAGAGAAAAATATTTGAGTTTAGGGAGTCTAAGGTAGATAGAAGTTGCAAGGCAAAGTTCCAGAGATGGAGAAACAATCCCAAAAAAGAGCTCCAAAAATCTGCATATGAATCCCTTGAATCTGTTGCTAAATACTAAACTGTACATGTATACAGTAAAACTGCATGAGGCTAGGCATAGAGTGACCAGGATTATATGTATAACTGCATAATTCCAAGCGGTCACACAGGGAAGGGAGCCATTTGAACTTCTGACCAACTGAAGCGGATGGTTCTTGATGATCACCAGGGCAGTCCTAGAGACTCAGAGAGCCACACATTAGTACGGGAACTAAATTAGCCCTAAAAACTAGTCAATATCTACCCTATCGATGTTTAAAAATAAGCCTTGGAAAGATCACATTAACCTACAATAATTAAACTGTCTTTCAGAAAATGTCTAACAGTCTTTAAAGAAAGATTACAAAATCCAAGGACTCCACAGCATAAAATCGCAATTACTAGCAACCAATAAAAAATAACCAAGAAAGCCAAGAAGCAAGAAATTATGACTCACAAGCAAAACAGTAAGTTCCATAAAATCTCATCAAACTATGATTAAAAGTAATTTCATCAACCTGATAATGAACATCTGTTAAATACTGCAACTAACATATAGTCCAGGTTGAAAAATACATATGCTTCCTTCATTCTGCAGTACAAGAAAACGATCTCAGTTCTCTTTGCTTCGTTCAAAAGTTAATGAAAAGGTACACATCCTGAAGGGAAAAAAATAAATTTGTTTTTACTTATAGTATTGATGTATGTAGTAAATTCTAATGGAACTTTTAAAAACTATGGAAAATTATAAGTGGCTTTAACAAACCATAGACAAATATCAGTTGTTCTACATTCCAGCACAAACAATTGGAACTTGACTTTTAAAACATATTATTTATAATACCATGCCAACCAGAAAATATTTAGGGTTATATTTAGCAAGACATTTGCAAGAAATTTATGAGGGAAAGGAAAACTAAATAAATTGGAAAATGTAGTGTATTTCATGAATTAGTAGTCTCAAAAACGTCAGTATTTCAATTCTCTTCCAGCTGATTTACAGATTCAAAGCGTTGCCAATCAGAATCCCACCAAGTTTTTTTAATTGACAACCTCATCCTAATTTTTGAAAAATACCAATGACATAAAAAAGCCCAAACAATTTTGAAAAAGAAAAACAAAGCTGGAGAATTGTATATTACGTGTATTTAAAATTAACTATAATGGTACAGTAATCAAGATAATGTAAAACTGGCATTTTGATTGAGAGAATTATAGAAAAGAATAGAAAGTTCAGAAATAAATCCAAACATATATGCTCAATCAATTTTTGACAAAGGTGTCAAAATAATTTGATAGTCATTTCAACAACTTTACTAAAACAAATTGAATATCTATATGGAAAATAATGAAAACTAACCCTTATCTCATACCATACACAAAAATTAACTTGAATGATTAATAGACTTAAATATCAAATTTTAATATCACAAAACTTCTAGAAAATTATAAAAACTACAAATAGCATTTTTTTCTAAATGAAAACAGAATAAAATATTTGTGACTTTGGGATAGGCGAATATATCTTAGCTAGGACACAAAAATCAGAAAATGTAAGTTTATAAAGTTTATTGGAGTTTATTAAAATTTTAAAAATCTATGTTTAAAAAGGTGCTCAAGAATACCTAAAGATAGGCTACTGACTTGGAAAAAATATTTGTGATTTACATATCTAACAGGAGATTTTTATCCAGAATATATCAAGGGCTTGTAGATCTGAACTATAAGAGACACACAACCCAATTTTTTAAGTAAAAACAAGTTTTATAAGAATTTCATAGGAAAACATACACACAGAGCCAACAAGCACATGAAAAGATGCTTTACATCACTAGAAATACAAAAATGGACATTAAAAGCACATTTTGATATCAATAAATACATATAAAAATGACTAAAATTCAAAACACTAACAACTTTATACATTGTTGAAGTTATAGAGCAAAACTCCTCATATTTTGCTGGTGGAAATGAAAAATTGTACAGCCACTTTGAAAAACAATTCTGGAGTTTCTTGAAATGCTAAACATACATTTCACATGTCACATTACTATTCCACTACTATACATGTACCCCAAAAAGATGAAAATGTAGTTAATCTAAAGACTTGTGCATAAGTGTTTACAGCATTTTAAAAGACAATAGCCTAAACCTGGAAATAACCGAAGTGTTCATGAGCAGCTGAATAGACAAATAATTTGGAAAGAACTAGAATCAACTTATTGGTATATACAAAATCATGATTAAATCTCACAAAACATTATGCTGTGTGACAGAAGTGAGACATAAACAATGTATACCATATGATTCTGTTTGTATAAAACATTGGAAAAAAATTTGATCTATTCTTACAGAAGACATATCATTGGTTACCTGTGGGCAGAAGAGATGATTGGGTGGACTGAGAAAGAGAACAAGGGATTGTCTTTAATAATAAAAATTATTGGCCAGGTGCAGTGGCTCACGCCTGTAATCCCAGCACTTTGGGAGGCTGAGGCAGGCAGATCATGAGGTCAGGAGATCGAGACCATTCTGGCTACGGTGAAACCCCATCTCTACTGAAAATACAAAAAAGTAGCCAGGTGTGGTGGCAGGCTCCTGTGGTCCCAGCTACTTGGGAGGCTGAGGCAGGAGAATGGTGTGAACCTGGGAGGCAGAGCTTGCAGTGAGCTGAGATCAGGCCACTGCACTCCAGCCTGGGTGACAAAGCGAGACTCCACCTCAAAGAATAATAATAATAATTATTATTATTATTATTATTATTTATCTTGACTGTGGTGGTGATTATGTGAGTGATACATTTTTCAAAACTCATCAAATTACACACGTGATAGGTTCTGGTTATATTATATTAATTTATGTTATTAAAGCTGACTTCAGAGAAAATAATTACAGTTGCCACAAAAAATGTAGGGTACCTAGCAATAACATTAACAAAACATATGCAAGAACTTGCTAAAAAAAAAAAATCAAAATTTGAAGTTATTTAAAAAGATCCACATAAATAGATGTATATACTATGTTCATTAATAGAAAGGTAGAATATAGTGAAGATGCAATTTCTCCTCATTAAGCTATAAATTAAGTGTAATTTCAGTCAAACCTAACAGTTTTATTTTTTGTAACTTAAGCTTATTTCAAAATGTACATAAAAGTATTAAAGGCCAGGATACTAAAAACAAACAGAAGTCAGAATAAGTAAAAAGTAGTGTTAGAGAGAAGTTTCCTAACAGATATCTAGATTATTTTAAAGCTAAAATTAACGTTATATTTGGTCTTGGCACAAGAATAGGCCAATAAACTAGTGGAACTAAAGAAGCTCAAAGAAGACCCCAGTATACTTAAAAACACCACAAAGTGCCATTGCAAGACAGTGAAGAATGAATGAATTACATCATTAATAGTCCTAGGGAAATTGATTAGCCATCTAGGAAAAAAAAAACGGGTTCCACTTCATAACATATACATTACACATTCATGTTGTATCAAAGACCAAAATGTGAAAGGTAAAAATTTAAAACACTTATTAGAATATCCTAATAATCTTTGAGTTGGGAAGTTTTTGCACACAAGACAAAAACTACTACAAGCTATAGGGAAAAATAAATTGATACATATGACAACATTAAAATTAAAGAAAAACCTGTCCATCAAGATATATTTTTAATTGATGTTTCAGGTATTGATTCCTATGTTAAAAAAATACTCCAAAATTTAGGAGCTAGCTTAAAAACAGCAATCATTTTATTTGCTCACAGATATGCAATGTGAGCTCGGCTCAGCTGAGCCTTTTGCTGGTATTGTCAGTGGGCATTCATGTGGCTGCAATCTTCTGCTGGGCTAGTGAGGGCTGGATCAGTTAGGGTGCTGACATAGCTGGCCTGCTGTACCTCTTTAAGTGATTCTGGGTGTCAGCCCACTATGTGACTTCTTTACATGGTCTGTCTAGCAGTGGTTTCTTCCATAGTGGCTCAGGACTCTCAAGTACAAAAGTCAAATATACCAGGTCTTCTTAAGACAGAACGTGGCACAAAACTTGCACAACTTCTCTCTTGGATTCTACCAGGTAAAGCAACTCATAACTGATATATCATTTGAGACCCTCAAGACTGACAAAAAGTAAAAAGTCTTACCAAGAGTTGATGATAGTGTGGAGACTGCTGGTGGAAGTGTAAATTGTTACATGAGATTTTAGAGGTTGATCAGCCAACATTTTATAAAATTTTAAAACCACATAGTTCCAAAACTAACAATTTCACTGTTATGTTATATATGACCTAGAAAAGCCTTATGTACATACATAAGGAGACAAATACAAAAATGTTCATAGTAGCTTTGTTTGCAATAGAAAAACTAGAAAACTAAGTCTATTGATGTGAGAATGGACAAACTGTGGTAAAGTCATGCAATGGAATATTATACAGCAATGAAAATAAAGTAGAACTGCATTTATCAATATGGGAAAAATAATCAAAAACACAATGTTAGGTAAAAAAAAAAAAAAGAAAGAAAGTAAGTTGTCGGCCGGGCGTGGTGGCTCAAGCCTGTAATCCCAGCACTTTGGGAGGCCCAGACGGGCGAATCACGAGGTCAGGAGATCGAGACCATCCTGGCTAACACGGTGAAACCCCGTCTCTACTAAAAAAAAAAAAAAAACTAGCCGGGCGAGGTGGTGGGCGCCTGTAGTCCCAGCTGCTCCGGAGGCTGAGGCAGGAGAATAGCGTGAACCCAGGAGGCAGAGCTTGCAGTGAGCTGAGATCCGGCCACTGCACTCCAGCCTGGGCGACAGAGCGAGACTCCATCTCAAAAAAAAAAAAAAAAGTAAGTTGCCAGGAGATACACACACACACACACACACAAACACACACACACACACATATAGTATGTTACTAAAATATGCAAAATGATACTATGTATTATTTAGCAATACACATTTAAGTGGGAAAAGTATGATATAGGAGGTTAAACAACAAATTAAAAATAGTAGTTACTTTGAGGCATGATCTAATGCAATGAAATTATTGTACCATGCATGAAAGAGCTTCATCTGTATTTTTAATGCTTTCTTTGTTAGACTGCATAGTGATGCAGAAAAGAAGTCTTTAAAAAAGTATTTGTGTAAGTGTGAAGTATATCATAATATAAATAAGCAAAATAAATAAAACACCATGAAGAAAAGTATTGAACATTATAGCCTAAGGTAATCACATTGGCTTACTTAGAACTTAGAAAGATAGATCTTAGAAGAATCAATAGAAAGTCTTTCCGGAATAAATGGGAGAAAGTGTAGTCACTAGTCATAAATCTTTGCCTGTATCTACTAACCAGCCAGAGGCCCTTCTCAAAAAAGACAATCATACAGCTTACTAAAGGGGTCTTTTCCTCTAGCATTATGTACCATCTTTATTAAAACAATCTCTTAAGATACTTTCTTTTTATTTATTTATTTTTATTTTTTTGAGACGGAGTCTCGCTCTGTCACCCGGGCTGGAGTGCTGTGGCCGGATCTCAGCTCACTGCAAGCTCCGCCTCCCGGGTTCACGCCATTCTCCTGCCTCAGCCTCCCGAGTAGCTGGGACTACAGGCGCCGCCACCTCGCCCGGCTAGTTTTTTCGTAGTTTTTAGTAGAGACGGGGTTTCACCGGTTAGCCAGGATGGTCTCAATCTCCTGACCTCATGATCCGCCCGTCTCGGCCTCCCAAAGTGCTGGGATTACAGGCTTGAGCCACCGCGCCCGGCCCAAGATACTTTCTTCTATGTGTGATGAAATTAAATTAATATCCAAAGTTAGGTCTTGCCTATTCCATCTAAAACCAATCTGGTTTATAGCAACATGAATATTTATAAAATATGTTTCCCATTATCAGACAAAAAGATATATGTGCAAAGATATCAATTACCTTCTCTCCAAAACTGTAGAACAGAAATGCTTTCAAGTTAGAATATAAAGTTATTTCTCCCCTAGAAAATACCCTGTGGAGCACGCAAGCATTCATTTTCTTCATTCCACTTTAGGGATGTTTGATGCAATGAAGAATCTGCTATATAATGAGATAATGTATTCAACATAAATACAGATACAGCCAGTAGAATTGTCTGTTTCTGGATCATGTTTAAGAGCATGTGTTCTTTGTGTTTAGAGACAATGTGTGATGAGAAATATGTAATTATGCTCTAGGGCCAGGGCATGGTGACTCATACCTGTAATTCCTGCACTTTGGGAAGCAAGGAAGGAGTACTGCTTGAAGCCAGAAGTTCAAGAATAGTCTGGGAAACATAGTGAGACCTCATCTCTTCCAAAAAGGAAAAAGAAAAACTAGTCCAGCATGGTGGCACACACATGTAATCCCACCTATTTGGAAAGCTGAGGAAGGAGGATTTTTGTGCCCAGGAGTTCAAGTTTACAATGAGCCATGATTGCACCACTAAACTCCAGTATGGTCCACAGAGCAAGATCTGGTCTCAAAATATATATATATATATGAAAGAAAAAAACATATGATTATGCTTTAGAAAGTAAATTGTATTTTTTCATTTTTTATTTTTCATTTTTGAGATGGAGTATCCCTCTGTCACCAGACTGCAGTGCAGAGGCTTGGTCTAGGCTCACTGCAACCTCCGCCTCCCAGGTTCAAGCAATTCTCTTGCCTCAGTCTCCCGAGTAGCTGGGACTACAGACACCTGCCACCTCATCCAGTTAATTTTTGTATTTTTAGTAGAGACGGGTTTTCACCATGTTGGCCAGGGTGGTCTTAATCTCTTGACCTCATGATCCTCCTGCCTCGACCTCTGAATCCGCCCGCCTCTGCCTCCCAAAGTGTTGGGATTACAGGCATGAGCCACCGCGACTGACCTAGAAGGTACATTTTATTTACCTTGAAGTGATGATCTAATATATAATCCCTTCCATCTATTCTCACACATACATACACATCAATATAGTTTTACCAATAAATCTGATGGTAAAGCCACACATTTCAAAAAACAAACTTGTGAGTGTGAATGCATGTATATTCGATGGAAAGAGGAAAAATATGAACTGTCTTCTTTGATCAAACCTACAGAATTGTGTGTGACAGGATAATTTCAAAGTATCATTCTTCTTAAAACTACTTAGGAGATAAGCAATTCAAAAACAACCTAAACAATTAACTCCTACTCATTCTTCAAAATGGAATGCTGGTAAAACTTCCTTGGGAAGCTTTCCCCGGAACCTCCTTTCTAGCAGCTGCATTAGGCACGTCTCTCAGCAACCCCCAGGATCTCTTCTGCTATGGCACTGACCCTAGTCCTCCCTAACAGTCCTTGTCGTGTCTCTCTCCTCATTAGAAGATGAACACCTGGAGTCTGATCTTTTTCAGAGTCCTTAACCTGTCATCATGTCAGGCACCTCATATTCACTCAACAAATATTCGATAATCTAAATTTTTTCTGACATATATTCTGGATCTGCATCCCTACAAATATCAATCTAAGGCTCTATTCTAATCCAGGCAGAAAGTTTTTTAGGCAAGCTGCGAGGGAAAAAAAAATGCGGCTTTTTCAGCAACATGCTACCACTTTATGTTTTTATTTTCCTCTCTTTCTGCAGTAGAGCATTCTGTGTCATAACCAGAGGCAAGTCCTCTAATAGAAATAGCAGTTACTTTCCTACTTTCCAGAACATCATGTTTAAAATATACTTTAAATGAAGTTCGTGAAAGATGCCAATGATATAAGCTTACTTTAATGCATATTTTAGCAACAAAGATAGCACTTCATTCAACTTGCATTAAAATTTTATCTTGGCTAATATTTAATATGTTTTCATAATATGACTGGGTTCTTGTCACAGTATGTATAGATATATGCAAGAGCTCCCCCTCTCAAAAACTGGAATAAGGGATTGAATTATGTATTGGACAAAAAGAAGTGACAGATGGTATTATAGATCACGCTGAAACACTGGTATTTATACAATAAGCATTAAATACGTTTCTCTAGATAAATGAGGTTATTTGCAGGTATGACGCACCTAACCCTGAAATAATGGTTTATTTTAGGTTTGAGTGCATCACACAGCTTATTTTAGAGGCTGCATCTGTCAGAATAAAACTGATGTGATCCAGAAATTAAAAAGATATCAAAAAAGAACTCCAAACATACCTAGAAATGTGTGACTATAAAGAGAACATAAAACTGAAGGTTAGAATTCCTTGGTGGTGGAAGGAGAATGAAATTAATAATTGAGCTTCAAAAGGAACGGAGGAAAAATAAGTTAAGATCATGATGAATGTTACTTAAAAAACATCCCATGGATAAAGAACTGCAGCCAAGTACACAAAGTCTAAACGACAGTTGAGAACTTACAGCAATCCATGCAATCAATATGATTTCCTTTAATTATTAGAGATCAAAATAAATACTTTGAGTATGTAAAAGATGGATTCTACAAACAAAATTCAAAATCACTTCTATTTTCAGTTTGTATTTTGAAAACTCATCCTTAAGAAAAGCTGAGGGAAATGAAAGTAATCTTTTCATTATAAATTTTATTATCCAACTTATTTCTCACGTCTGCTTTTAATTATTTCTCTTCATGGAGAAAGTAAATTATTTTTTCAAAAAATTGATTTTATTCAGCACCTAGCAGTGATGTCCCTCAATTTAAACCAATGACCAGCCCACGTTTTTTCTGAAATCACCAACATTTTGCTTGAAAATTTATTGTTTATGCACTTTAACAGAAAAATAGTACATTATAAAGAAATACAACACTTTGGTCATTGACATTCCACATATACAACAGTGGTCTCATAAGATTATAATTGCTTCTTGACGTCTTGATCTGATTCTGTATAGGCCTAGGCTAATGTATACCTCTGTGCCTTACTTTGTAACAAAAATGTTTAAACAGTAAAATACAATAGAAAATAAAAAAGTTTTAAATAGAGCTTATAGAGTAAGGAGATCAAGAAAGAAGACACTTTTGTTGTATGGTTGTACAATGCGTTTGTTTTAAGTGCTATTATGAGTCAAAAACTTCAAGATAATCTAAAAGTTTATAGAATAAGAGGGTTATAGTAAATTAAGTTTTATTTATTATTAAATAAAAATATTTTCTATAAATTTAGTGTCACCTAAGTGTACATGTTTATAAAGGCTATATTAGTGTACAGTTAGATTTGAGGCCTTCACACTCACTTACCATCCACTCACTGACTCACCCAGAGCAACTTCTGGTCCTGTATGCTCCATTCACAGTAAGTGCCCTATGCAAGTATACCATTTTTAATCTTTTATACCGTATTTTACTGTACATGTTCTATGTTTAAATACACAAATACTTACCATTGTCTTACAACTGCCTACAGTGTTCAGTATAGTAACATGCTGTACAGGTTTAGAGTCTAGGAGCAATAGGCTGTGCCATCCAGCCCAGGTATGCAGGAGGCTATACCACCTAGATTTGTGTAAGAAAATGTATAATATTTGCACAATAATGAAATCACCTAATGACACATTTCTCAGGATGTATCCCTATTGTTAAGTGACATACAACTATAATATTTTCTATCATATTCTCTAAGATTTCTGGATTGTAGGAAAAATTTCTTCAATGTAATGCTCATTTTGGAGGCTGATCTGCGGCCTCAGCTGACACCCCTGTGCAGCTATGCCCTTGACCCTATTTCCAAGTATAGAGTGGGACATTCTGTCATTTATCAATCACTTACTGGTACATAACATTACCCACTCTTTTTTTTTTTTTTTTTTTGAGGCAGAGTCTCACTCTGTCGCCCGGGCTGGAGTGCAGTGGCCGGATCTCAGCTCACTGCAAGCTCCGCCTCCCGGGTTCACGCCATTCTCCTGCCTCAGCCTCCCGAGTAGCTGGGACTACAGGTGACCACCACCGCGCCCGGCTAGTTTTTTGTATTTTTTTAGTAGACACGGAGTTTCACCGTGTTCGTCAGGATGGTCTCGATCTCCTGACCTTGTGATCCGCCCGTCTCAGCCTCCCAAAGTGCTGGGATTACAGGCTTCAGCCACCACGCCCAGCCTTACCCACTCTTTTTTAAAAAGTAAAAGTAAAATACTAAATTGAAATCAAAGTGCTTACTTGCACTTGAGAAAAATTTTGGTAACACAATATACAAGTCCCATCATTTCCTTTTAAATATTCATTTAAGCATGAATATGAAATATGTTTACGTATGTATTGATAATATCTTTAGAACAAAAATGATTATATAAAAATCAACTTACATGTTGCCAAAGGACAAAAAGTATTTCTATGTTTTCTCCCTGATTATCCTATCTAAATACAAGAATACCTCATTTTTTTGCATTCTGCTTTATTGCACTTTGCAGATACTGCATGTTTTACAAATGGAAGGTCTGTGGCAGCCCTGCATTCAGCAAGTCTATTGCGGGCATTTTCTCAATACCATGTATTCACTTTGTGTTTCTTTATCCCAATTTGGTAATTCTTACAATATTTCCAACTTTTTGAAATGATTATATCTGTTATGGTAGTATATAATCAGTGGTCTATGATGATTGATTTCTGATATTACTATTGTGTTTTGGAGCAGCACAAACTGCACCATTATGAGACAGCAAACTTAACTGATGAAAGTTGTGTGTATTCTGATTCCTCCACTGATCATTCCCTTCCTCTCTTCCTCCTTCAGGCCTCCCTATTCCATGAGATATAACAATATTGAAATTAGCTTCATTAATAACCCTACAATGATCTCTAAGTGTTCAAGTGGAAAAAAAAAAAAAAAGAGTCGCATGTCTCTCACTTTAAATCAAAAGCAAGAAATGATTAAGCTTAACGAAGAAGTCATGTTGAAAGCCGAGACAGGCCAAAAGCTAGTCCTCTTGTGCCAGTTAACTAAGTTGTGAATGCAAAGGAAAAGTTCTTAAAGGAAATTTAGTGTTAGGCCAGTGAATACACAAATTATTAAAAAAAAAAAAAAAAGGAAAACAACTTTATTGCTGATATGGAGAAAGTTTTAATGATATGAAGAGAAGATCAAACCTGCCACAACATTCCCTTAAGTCAAAGCCTAATCCAGAGCAAGGTCCTAGCTCTCTTCAATCCTATGCAGGCTGAGGCAGACGAGGAAGCCACAGAAGAAAAATTGGAAACTAGTAGAGGTTGGTTCATGAGGCTAAAAAAAGAAACAATCTCTTTAATATAAAAGTGCAAGGTGCTGTAATCCCAGCACTTTGGGAGGCTGAGACGGGCGGATCACGAGGTCAGGAGATTGAGACCATCCTGGTTAACACGATGAAACCCCATCTCTACTAAAAAATACAAAAAGTTAGCCGGGCGAGGTGGCGGGCGCCTGTAGTCCCAGCTACTCGGGAGGCTGAGGCAGGAGAATGGCGTAAACCCGGAGGCAGAGCTTGCAGTGATCTGAGATCCGGCCACTGCACTCCAGCCCGGGTGACAGAGCGACACTCTGTCTCAAAAAAAAAAAAAAAGAGCAAGGTGAAGCAGCAAGTAGTGATGTAAAAGCTGCTGCAAGTTACCCAGAAGATCTAGCTAAGATCATGAATAAAGGTGGCTATACTAAATAACAGACTTTCAACATATATGAAACCGACTTCTATTGGAAAAAGATGCCATCTAGGACTTTCATAGCTAGAGAGGAGAAGTCAGTGCTTGGCTTCAAAGCTTCAAAGGATAGACGGACTCTCTTGCTAGAGGCTAATGCAGCTGGTGACTTTAAGTCAAACCCAATGCTCAGTTAACTTCCAAAAAGCCTAGGGCCTTTAAGAATTATGCTGAATCTACTCTATTTGTGCTCTATAAATGGAATAAGAAAACCTGAATGACAATACGTTTGTTGACAGCATGGTTTACAGAATACGTTAAGCCTACTACTAAGACCTAACTCTCAGAAAAAAATTCCTTCAAAATATTCTTGTTAATTGACAATACCCTAGACACTTAAGAGCTCTAATGGGGATGCACAAGGTTAACATTTCCATGTCTGCTCGCACAATATCCATTTTGCAGCCCATGGATCATGAACTAATTTCAACTTTCAAGTCTTACTATTTGTTGCATTTTATCATTTTTATGTAGACAGGGTCTCACTATGTTGCCCAGGATGTTCTCTAATTCTTTGGCTTAAGTGATCCTCCTACCTTGGCCTCCAAAGTATTGGGATTACAGGCATAAGTCACTGCCCCTGGCCAAGTCTCATTATTTAAAAAGTATAATTCATAAGGCTATGGGGGTGTCATAGATAGTGATTTGTCTGATGGATCTGGAAAAATTAAATTGAAAATCTTCTGGAAAGAATTCATCATTCTGGATGCCAATAAGAACATTTGTGATTCATGGGAGGAGGCTAAAATATCAACATGAACAAGAATTTGGAAAAAGTTGATTCAAACCCTCATGGATAATTTTCAGAAGTTCAAGACTTTCAAGGAGAAAGTAACTTCAAATCTGGTAAAAATAGCAAGAGAACTAGAATTAAAAGTGGAGCCCGAAAATGTGAATGAATTGCTGCAATCTCATGATAAAACTTGGATAAGTGAGGAGTTGTTTCTTATAGATGAGCAAAGAAAGTGGATTCTTGAAATGGAATCTACTCCTAGTAAAGATGCTTTGAACATTGTTGAAATGACAACAAAGGAATTAGAATATTCCATAAACATGGAATTTTGAAAGAAGTTCCACTGTGGGTAAAATGCTATCAAATAGCATCACATGCTACAGAGAAAACTTTTCTGAAAAGAAGAGTCAATCAATACAGCAAACTTCACTGTTATTTTAAGAAATTGCTATAGACATCCCAAGTTTAGCAACCACCACCCTGATCCATCAGCAGTCATCAACACCATCAACATTGAGGCAAGACCCTCCACCATCAAAAAGATTAGGACCCCCTGAAGGCTCAGATGATCAGTAGCAATTTTTATCAATAAAGTATTTTAATTTAGGTATGCACATTTTTCAGAAATAGTGCTATTGCATGCTTAATAGACTACAGTATAGTGTAAATATAACTGTTATATGCACTAGGATACCAACAATCTTTAATTTGCTTTATTGTGATTTTGATTTATTTTGTTGGTCTGGAATAAAACCCATAGTATCTCTAAAGAATCCCTACATATGATGGTAAAAGCTATTCCTGGATGCCAGGAACAACAAGTCTACAATAAAAACATGGAAAAATAATGACTATACAATTAAATCTATTCATATTCAACTTTGAAAAGATTATTATTCAGATGTGGTAGCACATGCCTGCAGTCCCAGCTATTCGGGGGGCTGAGGTGGAGGAATCACTTGAGCCCAGGAGTTAAAGGCCAGCGTGGGAAACATAGTGAGACCCCCATCTCTAAAAAAAAAAAAATTAATGCATTGATCAACCTTGCTTATTTTAACATGCTTGTATTCTTGCTCATGATCTCCTACATAAATAACTGAAAATCATAGCTATATGCACATAGAATTATTTTCTACTTCTAATATGTAACATTTTTCTAGTCTGAATAAAAATGAAGAAGCATTAATTCCATTGAGCAAAAATCTACATCAAAAGAATTTCTTCTCTATTGAAATCTATTATATGTTCTGTTCTAAAAAGGAAGAAAAAAGCACATTATATGAAAACAGTGCATGGTTCAAAGCAGGTAAAATTCTGTTGGAAGCCTACTAGAATAATTGAAGTGGGACCAATTACACAAGATATTGATGATTATAAAACAGTCAGTGATTAAATATGAAGGAGATAATAGTTCTGAAAAACTTCAATAGTAACATAAACAGAGGCAGAGGTAAGTGGGAAGGGAAATTACAAACCACAAAACATCCATCCCTAAATTTTTAAGGGATATACACACATCTGATATTGCTGTCAGATATGATTAATTTAGATTACCTAACATTTTTAAGAAGTGGATAGTTTACTTTCTGATTGCTCTTTAAATATCAGTACTGGGCCTACATCCTTATAATAGTGATTCTCAAAATGTAGCCCCTGGACCAGCAGCATCAACTTCAACTGGGAACTTGTTAGAAATGGAGAATATCTGACCTCTTCCCAGATCTACTGAGGCAAAAATGCTGGTGGTGGGGCAAAGCAATCTACAAAGCAATCTGTATTTTAAAAAGTTTGCTAGATTATTTGGATGCATGTAAAACTTGAGAACTATTGATCTATGGCAGCAAAAAGGCAGGGTTGTGTTTTGTTTAAAAAAAAGTTGAGTTTTGTTCTTTTTGCTTAGTATTGTCTTGGCTATACGGGTTCTTTCTTGGTTCCATATGAAATATTTTTGTATTTATTTCTCTAAAGTATTTTATTTTATTTATTTCTCTAAAGTATTTCTCTAAAATGTTGAGGTGATGGTATAGACTTTCTTCTTTATTCTGTTAACAGCGGAAACCATTGTGATATTGTGATTTACAATAGCATATTTATATTTGTTCTTAATCCCTATTTCCTGGCACACAACTTCTAAAAGACAGCATTCCCAACATGATTACTGTCTTTTTTGCATGCTAATGAGATGACTGGTGGCTAGGGGCTCCTGGATAGACTCAGGATGGGGGCTGGTTGCCAGGAGAAGCAACTACCTTATTAGAAGGTTGTAACTTTCAACCCTACTCACTTGCAAGGTTGAGTTGATTACCAATGGCCAATGATGTAATCAATCATGCCTATGTAATGAAACTTCCCTGAAAACTCAGAATAGGATTTAGAGAGTTTCTGGATTGCTGAACACATGAGGTGCCTGGATGGTGGAGTGCCTAGAAAGGGTATGGAAGCTCTGTTCATTTCCCACATGCCTTGTTTTTTGCCCTTCCTCCTCTGTCTGTTTATCTGTGTCCTTTACTAGCAAATTATTAAACTTAAGTGTTTCCCTGAATCCAGTGAGCTGCTGTAGCAATAATCAAACCCAAAGAGTGGATTGTGAAAACACCAACTTAGGGTGGTTTATCAGAAATTTTACAGTTGATAACTAGTCAGACATGAGCAGAGCAGGAAAGGAGTCCCCCGCAAACCCACACACACACCAGGAATGTCAGGCAACCATCAGATGATGGTCAGGTAATTATTAAACCGACTCTCTAAAATAATAATGGGTTGCAGTCAGAGCTAAGGAAAGGCAGTTTTCAATAGTTAGAAAACCCTGAAGCTGGTGATCAGAAGCTTCCTGATAAGATCTCAAGAGTTGGGCAAGTGGGTTCAAGCATGTTCACTAAGAGACCAAATGATGGAGTCTGTGTATGACCTTCCGGAAGCATTCGGCTGGTAAGGGAAGAATGCTTCAAGTGAGCATGTGTACAACTTCAGTAATCACACTGCACATGCTTCCCCTCCCAAGCACTGGCTAGCGACTGTGCAT
Source organism: Colobus angolensis palliatus (assembly GCF_000951035.1). NCBI lineage: Eukaryota > Metazoa > Chordata > Mammalia > Primates > Cercopithecidae > Colobus > Colobus angolensis. Next base: position 5,141,592 of record NW_012115466.1, read on the forward strand.
GTGGACGGTCCACCCCCAAGGCGAGAATGCTACACCCTGGAAATATGCCAACATATAAAATCCCAAGTTAAAAGGTGAAGCCATGCACTTGCTCTCTCAAGTCACCTGCTTGGGCCTCTTCCAAGTGTACTTTATTTCTTTTCATGCTGCTCTAAAGCTTTTTTACTAATTTCACTCCTGCCCTAAAACTTGCCTCAGTCTCTCCTTCTGCTTTATGGTGCCCAGTCAAATTATTTCATCTGAGGAGGCAAGAATTGAGGTTGCTGCAGACTCGTACACGTAACAGAAGCATAGGTCTCAATGTGAGGCTTGTGATTGGCATCCGAAGTGTGGCAAAGTCTTTTGAGACTGAGCTCTTAATCTGTAGGATCTGACACTATTTCCAGGCAGATAATGTCAGAATTGAATTGAATTATAGGGCACCCAGCTGGTACCTGTTGGAGACTTGCTTGGTGTGTGGAGAAAATCTTCCACACATCTGGCCACAGAAATATTCTGGCTGTATTGAGTAAGCATGAGAGAGTAGGAAAGAAATCTTTTTTAATATCTCTCAGAATCATTTTATTATATTCTACAATTAGACTATCTTCTCATACTTACTTGATAATTTGAATCATTTTCTGGTTTGGTTTGCTAATATTTTAGAATTTGCCATGTATGTTATTAAGTGAATGATCCTACAATTGTTCTTTCTTTTCTGGTTTTATTATGAGGTTATGTATTAGGAAACTTTTCCATTATTTCTGTTCCCTAAAATAATTTTTATAAGATAGGGATCACCAGCTGGGCTCTGTGGCCTGCAATCCCAGAACTTTGGGAGGCTGAGGCAGGCAGATTACTTGAGATCAGGAGTTTAAGACCAATCTGGCCAACA